>NC_134486.1:326130878-326395878 GCF_040206685.1 Ascaphus truei
AAAAGCGCCGAGGGTGTTGTCCTACTTGCCCCTAATTGAATCTCAATTGATTTACATCGCAAATAACAAAAAACATGTATAAATATATAAGGGAGCTGGATTTAAACTTAAAATAATCAACTTTAATACACAAAAAATTATACACATACTAATAAAATCCTAACTAATTAAAATACAATCATTTTAATAAAAACTAGCTAAATGTGTTCATAATAATATGTATCACTAAAAGGCAAAAGAGACAAATGTTAGAAACAAACATATATCAATACAGTGCCAGAGTGCAAGGAGAACCAATGGGTAAAACATTATAAAATGTTCTAGGAGGGGGCAAAAATGCCTGTCACCACTCTAGATAAAAATTATTAAAAATATAAATACTAAACATCAGAATTTAATTAAAATTAAATTTAAGCTGATAATTAAACAGCTAAATTTACAAGAAACTAATTATTCTAGAAATGGACTGTGTTCAAAATCAATGTTTAAACCCAGTGGTTTTAAAGTTTTTAGTCTATATATCCATTGGGTTTCTCTTCTGGACAGGTCTTTCTCTCTATTCCCTCTCTCCAATTTTTGGAGACAGAGTCTATGCCCTTATAAAGTAAACCCCCTGGATTAGACTGATGGTACAACTTAAAATGTAAAGAGACATTATGGGCCTTATTCAGAAAGCCTCGATAAGGCCCTTATCGAGCACTTATCGCCCAAAATGGCTACTTGAATTCAGATAGCCTCGATAAGTGCTCGATAACGGCCTGTATCGACGCAAAATTTTATCGCTATCCGAAATTCGCCGACTGAGCAGCGATCAGCCCCTTATCGACCATTTTCGGATGGTTGATAAACTCGCGCGATTCAGAGACCAGCGAGTCGGCTGTCGCGGCCTATTGCAGCCAATCGCAGCCCTAAAAGGCGGTCTTCTCCCCAAATCCAATTCACCACAAATGTTTTGGTCAATTGGTGGGGAGATGCCTCGATGAGCAGCGATGTGTCGGGACTTAGAAAAAATCACGCCCCTTTCCTGCCTCGGTGTGATGCCGGAGGTCTCCGGAGCTGATAGCCATTAATAGCAGCTCCGGACCCCCCCGGCATGCATCCGAGGCAGGAAACATGCATGTACAGCAACTTCATTACCTTAGCGGCTAACCGCTAAGGCAATGAAGGGGTTAAACACCTGTGCCAAGCTTACTGTAAGAAACATACAATACAATACAGTGGCTAGCGGGGGTGGGTGAAGGGGGAATTTGGCCCTTAGTGGCTGTTTAGGCATTGCGGGGGGGTTGCGGGGGGAGTTAACCCTTCATTACCTTAGCGGTTAATACCGCTAAGGTAATAAAGGGGTTAACCCAACCGCTACCCACCCACAAGGTCTAAACACCCATCCTTAGGGCTAATACCCCCTTCACCCACCCGTGAGGCCTAAACACCCACCCCTGACTGACTATACCCACCCTATACCCATTGAGTAGTACAGGCATACCCCGCATTAATGTACGCAATGGGACCGGAGCATGTATGTAAAGCGAAAATGTACTTAAAGTGAAGCACTACCTTTTCCCACTTATCGATGCATGTACTGTACTGCAATCGTCATATACGTGCATAACTGATGTAAATAACGCATTTGTAACAGGCTCTACAGTCTCCCTGCTTGCGCACAGCTTCGGTACAGGTAGGAAGCCGGTATTGCTGTTCAGGATGTGCTGACAGGCGCATGCGTGAGCTGCCGTTTGCCTATTGGGCGATATGTACTTACTCGCGAGTGTACTTAAAGTGAGTGTACTTAAAGCGGGGTATGCCTGTATAGTGGTACATCATACCCATATAATAATAATATGGGCATGATAAGCCTCTATATCACTCAATGGGCACCCTAATCACAATACAGTAATACACAATACACACAAAAATAAAATGTAACTAAACTCTAAAAAATTACACATCACTAAATACAAACAGTAGCCAGCTAATCCAATCAATATAATCAATAGCAACATCAACAATGAATTAATTAAACCATTAAACAATCTAAACAATTAATTCAGAAACCAACTCAAAAGGAATAGTAACACTAACCAATTTAAACAATGAATTACTCCAACATTAATTAATGTAATCATTAAAACTCAAAAAAATAAATTACAACAATCTCTGAAGCAACCATAAAACATATTAGCTAACATAATATTACATTAAGTACAAGCGAACACCAATCGCAAACCTTTAATTACATTAAGCATGAAAAAACAAACAATGACATCCACATAATACATGAAATGCAAAAAAGCAACACAATACCAAGCGAGAAATGCCCCCCAAATATTGTCATAATAATATATTAATCTGTACCCTAAAGAGGTACCGATTAATATATTATCAGTCAATGTGCCTCCCCCAAAAAATCAAAAAACACATCCAAAGATTAAACCTGTAAAAAGAGACATTTACAAACATTGAATATATTACTTACCGTTAGAAGCGGTGGCCCTCCGATTCCCGGGGTAACAGGAAGCTCACGTACCTTGAAGGCCTCCAACAGCATCCGATGCCATCCGCCATGAAGGTACCCCAATCTCAGGTACCCCAATCTTCTTTTTTCTTTCTTTGATCACCTTCTTCTATCTTCATCTGTAACCATTTCTTGTTCTTCTTTATCTTCTTTCTTCATCTGTGAATCCAAAATACCCCATGTTAAATCCCAGCCGATGCTGTCTCGTCGGCTTCTTGGGCTCAAATGAGGTGTCACGGCCTTAAATATGGCTTGTGACATCACATTTACGCTCAAAATGGTTAACAGCCACCTGATTGGCTGTTAAAACCATGTTCCGACTTAAATTTTTTTTTTGCCGTGACGTCACATAAAGGGAATGATGCCAGCCAATCAGAAAGGCTGTGCTTCATTTGACTTTAAGATGACGTCACGAAGCTGGCGTCAGATGGTATTTCAGCCAATCAGATAGTGGGAACAAATTCCACACTCTGATTGGCTGAACTACCTTGTGACTCAGCGGCCATCTTGGATTTTGTGACGTCATGTTAAAGGGAATGATGCCAGCCAATCAGAATGGCTGTGCTTAATTTCCCTTTAACATGACGTCACTAAATTTAAGTCGGAACATGGTTTTAACAGCCAATCAGGTGGCTGTTAACCATTTTGAGGGTAAATGTGACGTCACAAGCCATATTTAAGGCCGTGACGCCTCATTTGAGCCCAAGAAGCCGACGAGACAGCATCGGCTGGGATTTAACATGGAGTATTTTGGATTCACAGATGAAGAAAGAAGATAAAGAAGAACAAGAAATGGTTACAGATGAAGATAGAAGAAGGTGATCAAAGAAAGAAAAAAGAAGATTGGGGTACCTGAGATTGGGGTACCTTCATGGCGGATGGCATCGGATGCTGTTGGAGGCCTTCAAGGTACGTGAGCTTCCTGTTTCCCCGGGAGTCGGAGGGCCACCGCTTCTAACGGTAAGTAATATATTCAATGTTTGTAAATGTCTCTTTTTACAGGTTTAATCTTTGGATGTGTTTTTTGATTTTTTGGGGGAGGCACATTGACTGATAATATATTAATCGGTACCTCTTTAGGGTACAGATTAATACATTATTATGACAATATTTGGGGGGCATTTCTCGCTTGGTATTGTGTTGCTTTTTTGCATTTCATGTATTATGTGGATGTCATTGTTTGTTTTTTCATGCTTAATGTAATTAAAGGTTTGCGATTGGTGTTCGCTTGTACTTAATGTAATATTATGTTAGCTAATATGTTTTATGGTTGCTTCAGAGATTGTTGTAATTAATTTTTTTGAATTTTAATGATTACATTAATTAATGTTGGAGTAATTCATTGTTTAGATTGGTTAGTGTTACTATTCATTTTGAGTTGGTTTCGGAATTAATTGTTTAGATTGGTTAATGGTTTAATTAATTCATTGTTGATGTTGCTATTGATTGTATTGATTGGATTAGCTGGCTACTGTTTGTATTTAGTGACGTGTGTTTTTTTGGAGTTTAGTTACGTTTTATTACTGTGTGTATTGTGTATTACTGTATTGTGATTAGGGTGCCCATTGAGTGCTATAGAGGCTTATCATGTCCATATTATTATTATTATATGGGTATGATGTACCACTATACTACTCAATGGGTATAGGGTGGGTATAGTCAGTCTGGGTGGGTGCTTAGGCCTCCCGGGTTGGTATCGTGTCAGGGTGGGTTAAAACCTTTATGACTATAGCGGTTAGTAACCGCTAAGGTGATTAAGGGGTTAGGGGCCATTAGAATGTATTTATTTTGTATATATGCTTTCTGGCAACGGAGGACAGAGGGACCTGCTGTTGTGGTATGTATAACTTTATTTATTTACTTTATGTATGCTAATGTAGTGTTTAATAATGGGCAAATAATCTATTATCCATATCTGGTTAATTGTCATTTTGCCCATTACTGTACTGTATGGGTTTGGGCAGAGGCGGGGGCGTGTATTGATGTTTTTTTACATATTTATTTAAATATACATTTCTTTAATAGTGTAGAAGTGCAGGGGGTCTCCGGAGCTGAACCACGTTGGTTTTATGTCCGGGGACGCCCTGATTCCCGAGATACAGGCCTCTTTATGGGGTGCCGGTATCTCCTATGCAAGGAAATGTCCCGGTCACGTGACGCGGGACATTTCAATGCAGAGGGATACCGGCACCCCATAAAGGTGCCTGTATCTCGGGAAGCAGGGGGTCCCCGGACATAAAACCAACGTGGTTTAGCTCCGGAGACCCCCTGCACCTCTACACTATTAAAGAAATGTATATTTAAATAAATAATTTTCGGCCGACATTTCAGCTGGGAGAGGCGGCTCTCTCAGAGCAGCTCTCTCTGCAGCAGAAATGAATCACTGGTTTAGACCTTTTCAGAGGCTCGAGGCTCTCACTGGCAGCAACTCGCCCGTTTTGGGAATTTTGCTATCACTGGTAATCGAGCCTTTCTGAATACCGTGATAGCAACGCCCAAAAAACAGTCATTTTAAATTCCCAGGCGATTTTTTTATCAACCCTCTCTGAATAAGGCCCCACGTGTTTCAAGACCTATTCTGATGTTGTGTAGATGTTCTAACATCCTAATTTTTAATCGTCAAGTGGTGCGGCCTACATTATGTAGGCCGCACGGACACTCTAATAGATATATGACAAAATTGGAGTTACAATTGATCAAATACTCTATCTCATTGGAAAAGTCTCTATTGTCACATGGTAACAGAACTCCTTACCCCGATTCATCCCGTTTGGACAAGCTTTACAGTGTAAACATGTAAAGAAACCTTTTGGTTTAGTATCTAGCTACATATCTTTAGCCGAAAATGTTTTCACAATTTTCCTGCTTTGTTCTAAGGATACTGGGAGCTAATTTTTTTTTTAGATTTGAAGCTTTTGAAAAAATTAACTGTGGTAAAAATTCTCCTAAAAAAGGATCTGTCACCAAAAACAGTACATATGTCAATGTCTAATGGCGACTACTAGTCTGCACATCTCCTGAAAATGATTGCCATTAAGGAGCACTGATTTGAGGACCAAGCCTGAAGATGGTTACACTGATGGGTGTACACAGCAGCTCACCCCAGCAGGTCTGAGCTGGGGGGGAGGGTATGTAAGGGAGTGAAGGGTTAACCTGTAAGCAGGGCTTTCTGCCTTTGCTGCTTGTTCCAGAACCTGCAGAGATAGGTCAGGAGGTTGTGCGACTGCCCAGAAGGAGTTGCCAGGGATAAAGACTTGGACTCTCCCCACTTTCTCCAGCCAGGAGAAAGCTGGGAGCCAACACGAAAAATTACCTGCATATGTCAGTGTTTGATATGGTTATAAGGGGCTTGGCCCTCATACCGGTAGTTAGGGACGAACAACTGTGTTAGTTAGTGCTCCACAGAGGAGCTAGGCAATTTTGTTTGATTGTTGCTTTGGTTTATGTCTTTAAGAATAAACCAACTGACAGATAGTCATGCTTCCTGGATTTCATGTGAGAGCAAAGATCCTGCACAGTGACTAGGTTAACACACACACACACACACACACACACACACACACACACACACACACACACACACACACACACACACACACACACACACACACACACACACACACACACACACACACACACACACACACATTCCCACCCGGCCCACCAGATAAAAGGTATGAATGGCGGTGAATTTTTACACATTAGGCTTAACTGATCAACTCAGAATTTTTCATGAGAGGGCATGTGACCTGAAGGAATGTTTTCGCAATCGCGGCTACAGTAGCAATCAAATCAACCGTGGCTTTAAAAAAAAGCCTGAAAAGAGAGAGAGCATCACTTTTGATCCCCAATGTTAAAAAATGTGATGATTCTGTTATTCGGTTCATTGGAACATTTAACAGTCAGTGGTCACAACTGAGAGGAATCATCAATACATTTTGGGGTATTTTGTTATCAGACAGATTTAAGGATGGTATTGGGTGACTCAGTTAATCTCACTAGCAGAAGGTCTCCTAACCTTCGAGACAAATTAGTTAGAAGTCATTATGCTCCATCACTTTGCAGAACATGCTTGTGTTCTAACATCAAAAAAGGTTTTCATAAATGTGGAACCTGCTCTGCCTTTCAGTATATGCTGCAAACAAATACATCCTTTGGACAGGCAGTAAGGAATATGACATACTGTTTTTTCTTAACTGCAAAACAAAATGAGTTTTGTATTACCTGAGTTGTACATGCCATCTAATTTATGTCGGGAAGACCATACGTGAACTGAGATTCCGCATGTTAGAACACACACGTAACATTAAAAGTGCCCAACGAAACTTGTCAGCTAAGAAAAAGATAACAACTGTTGCTAGGCATTTTCCAACCAAACATGATTCGGATCCTGCACAATTAATAGCGTTTCCTATTGATAAAGTGTCATTGGGCATTAGAGGCGGAGATGTAGAGAAATGTTTGCTAAAAAAAGAATGTAGATGGATCACCCAACTAGTATCTCTCATGCCTCATGGTCTTAATGACTACATGGGTTATACAATGTTTCTCTAGGTCTCCCAAGTTAATATATCTGTAAATATAATGGTCTTCTAAACATAAGCTTTATTCCCCATATTGGGTGCACTATATTTATGTTTTTTTTCCCCTATCAGTGGGTTTATATAAATGAATTGTCTCTTTTTACTATTGCTGATTTTATAAGTTCTTTAATTCCCCTTTTCCTGTGCCCTTTACATGATAGCTAGTTTGCGGCCTTTTGCTGCTTTGGTGTATTATGTGTCTATTCAGTTTCAGAGGTAGTCATTGCTTTTGGAGCTTGAAAGACTGCATTTATCATTTGAGTGCCCTGATTGGCTCCCCCTGAACACGTGAATGATGAAGTTTGTCAACACGCACACTACAAAAATCTACCGCTGCTTGAGAGCAAATCAGTCCTGGAAGAAGCCTTCATTGGCGGAACGGCTGTCAGAGTGTCTACAGCGGGAATCCAGCCTCTGCTATTGAATCTTCTCTCTCTTCTTTGTGAGCAGTTTAGCAAGTGGACCAGGCTGCTGTGTGGACTGAGGAGTGGACAATTTTGGGTGATATGGATACATTATTTTCCCTCTAACCTACCTGCCATATGACCTGATTGACATACATCGTTTACTCCTTGTGGCATATCCAGGACTTATATTTCAGCACAGAGCCGGATAGT
Source organism: Ascaphus truei (assembly GCF_040206685.1). Classification (NCBI taxonomy): domain Eukaryota; kingdom Metazoa; phylum Chordata; class Amphibia; order Anura; family Ascaphidae; genus Ascaphus; species Ascaphus truei. The sequence goes on from NC_134486.1 coordinate 326,138,591, forward strand.
TGTCCCTTCACTGCTCTGGTACAGGCATTCCATTTAATACTTAAATGGGGCATGTACTACATGCACTACGAAGATCACACGGCCCCTCTTTCCTCAGACATCAGTGGGACACCACCCTCTTCCATATAGTGCTTCATACTTTATACGTTATCAGTGATTACCGGTGGTGATATACTGCTTATTACATAAGATCTGTATCTCTCATGGACATTTTATGTCAATATTACTTACGGACTATTCAGCAGTCTCCAGAGTTAGTTATGTTTAGAATTTATTTGCTCTCTACTGTACATCTGTAGGATTCCATTATCATGCTGTGGATCCTGACTTTATGTATGCACTTTACCAGCTTGTTATTTCTGTTCATTGGAGCAAAGCTGTGTTTTATTCCATCAAGTGCTTTGACTATTGTCTTTGAGCATTCTATAGTTGCAATGTGGACCGACCGCCATTACCTTCAGTGGGAACCTTTGTGATCCCACAGGTTGTATAGGGATTCTCCCTTTCCCTTTGCTGCTTACTTTATTTTAGCACTTTCCTGCATTTTGGTTGGTGTCTCATATCTGTTTACTTTAGTGACAGTGGGCTATGTGTTACATTATTTTTGTAGGCTTTTCTTTCATCCCCGCTTAGTCTTAATCTGTATTTTTAATTTTTTTGTTGCTCTATTTGTTATATTGTTCTGATAAATAAACTTTTGTGTGTGTGTATATATATATATATATATATATATATATATATATATATATATATATATATATATATACAAATGTAAATACAACTGTATGCTCATCTGCATGTCTTAGGCAGGTCTGCAACCCCGCCATTCACCATTATCACCCAGCACACAGCACTTCCACTGCAGCATGGAATTCTGGGAAATTACATGCAAATGAGCACACAATTAGATTGTAAGCTCCTCGGGGCAGGGACTCCTCTTCCTTAATGTTATGTTTATGTCTAAAGCACTTATTCCCATGATCTGTTATTTATATTATCTGTTATTTATTCGATTACCACATGTATTACTACTGTGAAGCGCTATGTACATAAATGGCGCTATGTAAATAAAGACATACAATACAATACAATACACACAGTGCCACCTTTTGCTTCAAAACCATTAACATGTTTCCCTATAGGCTTAAGCTTGCTGCGTGGTCACAGCTTTGAGCACAGCCAGGGTTAAGGTGCATAGCCAATAAACCCACCCACAGACAGCTGTTTCGACCTTAATATATATATATATATATATATATATATATATATATATATATATATATATATATATATATATATATATATATATATCCAAATACAACTGTATATTTGCATATTTGCTTTCCTGTGGAGGGTTTTTGTCACTTTTTTTACTCACCATAACTTAACTCAATATTATATATATATATATATATATATATATATATATATATATATATATATATATATAAATTAAGGTTGAAACAGCTGAATACATACAGTACACACACAACTCGAGAGAAAGTATCCCACAATAGCGTTCAGGTATACCAAAAAAGTTTTTTTGTCACTTTTTTTACTCACCATAACTTAACTCAGTATTATATATATATATATATATATATATATATATATATATATATATATATATATATATATATATATAAATTAAGGTTGAAACAGCTGAATACATACAGTACACACACAACTCGAGAGAAAGTATCCCACCATTGCGTTCAGGTATACCAAAAAATATGTACATTTTATTGTAACAACATCACACAAATTTTTAAAACAGTCTCAAGTACCCTCACATTACAAAAATATCTGGTTTGAATCTAATACATAAAATGAGCTTTTTAACTGATAAAGGGTGAGTCCAGATGTTAAATCCCTAATATGTCATAACCAAAGGATCCGAGTCAGCCTCGAACCCCCAAGACTGGTCGGTCTAACAAAGTTAATGATGGAATAAGACAACCCACAGTTTTAAATAAAGCATGTATATATATATATACTATGTCAAATTTACTGGATTGCTCGAGTCATGGTAGGGATGGATAGATATATCTGCATATCATCTGCATTGAGATGATACCTAAGGCCAAAAAAGTTGATGAGGTCCTGAAGTCAAAATGTATAGAGAGAGAAAATAGAGAGAGAAAAGGAACAGATAGGTCAACAGAAGACGAAGACATGTTAGTAACAGAGACCAAAAATGTGTGAAGGGAGAGGTATGATTGCCATAAAAGTTTAGAATATGAAAGAGAAGAGAGTGTTTGAGAGTATTGAAGGCAGCAAAGAGATCGAGTACGATTAGTAGGGGAAAATAACCATGGGATTTTCCTTCATTTAGATCATTGGCTACATCACTGAGTACAGTCTCTGTTGAGTGAGCTATAAGAAAGCCAGATTGTCCAGGAGGGCATGGGAATTAAAATTGATTATACAGGAGAACATGAGACATTGTACACTGGCGACACACTTTATTCGAGCTCGGCTAGTCCCACGAATTCGGGTATACCCGGGTGTATTGAGGTTTGTGACTGGTTTCTGCCCGAGTGCATTGAGGTATTTTCCAGGCAGGGAGTGAAGCATTTTATTCCCGCTGGCTGCAATACTGCACAGTATATATATATATACTGCATTACAATTCATGAATTTATGCCATCTGGTAGACACGCGAAGCATTGCAGCCTATTAAATCCTAATCATTATCATTTAACAGATCAGCCGCCCATCAGCCAGGCATGAACCCAGGCTGGGAAGGCAAACGCAACGGGGCTTGTTAGAGGTGAGGAGCGGCGCATTCCAGGTATCTGCCAGGTACATACTGGGTATTTGCTCGAATAAAGTGTGTCGGTGCAGTAGCAGTTTGTAGGCAAAATGCTGGAGGGATACAGGGCAGTAGTTAGTAAGGCAAGTAGTAAGGTTAAGTCCATAGTGCTGGGGCACACAGCATCGCGTGCGCCTGCTGCAGGGGCGATCTGTGGCCTGTTGCAATGCTATGATGTGAGCAATAGGGAGGCACGGCGCAGGAGAGGAGAAATGTATAGTGCAGGATATCAGCATGAATGTGACATTTCCTCCATAGGCGTTCAGAGGAGCCAGTGCAAGTGCAAAGGAAAAATGTTTTTTAATTTAGCCAAGGCCAGGGGTTAGGGGGGGGTGCCAGAGCCAATAAATGGCATGTAGATCAAGAGAGGAGAGGATAGAGTTGGCAAGATTGTCAGGTTCAGAGTTACATAGTTACATAGTAGATGAGGTGGAAAAAAGACATGCGTCCATCAAGTTCAACCTTGGAAGGAAGGAGAGAGAAGAGAGGTTATCATTCAGGGTAGATGCCAGAACAGGGATGTCAATGGAGCAAAGGTCTTGGGAGAAGCGAGTAGAACAGGTAGGAGGGGGATGAGGGGAATAAGTGGTGGTGGGCCTTAGTACTGCTTTATTTGAATTGGGAATTTTGGATAGTAAACAGTAAATGCTTCAAGACATTAATACTACAACTTGTGTAGTAAGCTTATTTTTGCTGGATTTCACCTACACTGGCAGCCCCAATTATATATTTTTATATTTTTACTACATTGTCTTTGATGGTGGTTTAGGGATGTAAGTGCTTTGTAGATAAGAGAATACATGCTAAAATAATAAGGATGGTTTTATCTGGTCTGGTAATCTAGCTCCTGCAATGTACACATCAAGAGTCATCAGTGTTTATTATCTTAGTCAGGGGGTCTTCCAGAGAACAACACCTCAATATCACTATACTGTACTTCCTGGAGGATAACTTGTTCCCAATCAATTGCGCATTACTGATTGGCTTGTGGTCAAGGACATTGCATTTACAGCCATTACTGTATACTATTAGTATTTAACCATTTTTGGTCTGAAAGGACAAAAGAGAATATAGCAAACATTGATACACAAACGTTATGTCATTTCATCAGCAAGGCCTGAAAAATACAATTACTATATTTTCAGCTTTAGTTAAGTATCAAGATAAAATCCCTATACAAAAGAAAGTCTATATTCCTGTAAATGATTGCTTGAGAATACTTACAGTAATTTATATTGAATGGTTGATATGACAGAGAGAAAGAGCAAGAGTCATAACATGTCAAAGAGTGGAAAAGGTTAATTGATCCCACAAGGCTCAATTTAGTGTGTGAGAGGGAGAAACTGGAAACTGGAAAAACTAACTGTGTGTTCACCACTATAAAAAATATATACTGTACCTGTGATGCAATGCATGAGCCTTTAAAATCTATAAGCTTTCCAGAAAGCAGACACTTGCCATAAAGCAATTACGGAAATCTATGTACTGCACAAGCTTTCCAAGACTGAAATTACGTGTACTTGTCTTACAAATTATGAAGTACCATTCACAAACTCAGAGTTCTGGTCCTTTTGCAGGATCTGAGTTAGAATTTTTGTAAGATTGGTATTTTTACTGGTTCTAAACATCTGTGCAAAAGTAATGACTGTATTGTATTGTAGTTTTTATTTACATAGCGCCATTAATGTACATACAGTAGCGCTTCACAGTAGTAATACATGTGGTAATCAAATAAAGATAATATAAATAACAGATCATGGGAATAAGTGCTTCAGACATAAAAGTAACATTAAGGAAGAGGAGTCCCTGCTCCGAGGAGCTTACAGTCTAATTGGTAGGTAGAGAGAACGTAGAGAGACAGTAGGAGGGAGTTCTGGTAAGTGCGTCTGCAGGGGGCCAAGCTTTATGTATCATGTGTTCAGAATATCCACAGTGCTATTCATATGCTTCTTTAAGCAAGTGTGTCTTAAGGTGGGTTTTAAAGGTGGATAGAGATGGTGCTAGTCGGGTACTGAGGGGAAGGGCATTCCAGAGGTGTGGGGCAGTCAGTGAAAAAGGTTTAAGGCAGGAGAGGGCTTCAGATACAAAGGGGGTAGAAAGAAGGCATCCTTGAGAAGAACGCAAGAGTCTGGATGGTGCATAACGAGAAATTAGGGCTGAGATGTAAGGAGGGGCAGAAGAGTGTGAAGCTTTAAAAGTGAGGAGAAGAATGGAGTGTGAGATGCGGGATTTGATCGGAAGCCAGGAGAGGGATTTCATGAGGGGAGATGCTGAGACAGATCTAGGAAAGAGTAGAGTGATTCTGGCAGCAGCGTTTAGGATAGATTGTAGGGGAGAGAATGAAGGCCTGAGTCAGAGTTTTAGCAGCCGAGCAACAGAGGAAAGGGCGTATCTTTGTTATATTGCGGAGGAAAAAGCAACAGGTTTTAGAAATGTTTTGAATGTGAAGGGCGAATGTGAGAGAGGAGTCGAGTGTGACCCCTAGGCAGCATGCTTGGGCTACTGGGTGAATGATCGTAGTTCCAACAGTAATGTGGAAGGAGGTAGTAGGGCCAGGTTTGGGAGGAAGTATGAGGAGCTCTGTTTTAGCCATATTGAGTTTAAGGCGGCGGAGGGCCATCCAGGATGATATAGCAGAGAGACATTCAGAAACTTTGGTTTGTACAGCAGCTGTAAGGTCAGGTGTTGAAAAGTATATTTGTGTGTCGTCAGCATAGAGGTAATAATTAAACCCAAAAGATGTTATTAGGTCACCTAGAGAGAGTGTATACAGAGAAAAGAGAAGAGGTCCCGGGACAGAGCCCAGGGGTACCCCCACAGAGAGATCAATAGAGGAGGAGGTATTAGCAGAAGAGACACTAAAAGTACAATGGGAGAGGTAGGATGAGATCAGGATAGAGCTTTGTTCCGAATACCAAGAGTATGGAGAATGTGAAGGAGAAGAGGATGGTCCATGGTGTCAAATGCTGCAGAGAGGTCGAGTAATATGAGCAGTGTAATGACCTCTATCTTTGGCAGCATAGAGGTTGTCAGTTATTTTAGTGAGGGCTGTTTCCGTGGAGTGAGCACTGCGGATTTTGATTGTAGAGGGTCTAGGAGAGAATAGGTGTTGAGAAAATGGAGCAAGCGAGAGAATACAAGACGTTCAAGGAGTTTAGAGGCAAAAGGCAGGAGGGAGACAGGTCGATAGTTAGAAAGACAGGTAGGGTCAAGCTTGCTGTTTTTGAGTAATGGTATGACTGTTGCATGTTTGAAGGAGGATGGAAAGGTTCCAGAGCAGAGGGAGGAGTTAAAAATGTGTGTGAGCGTAGGGATTATAGTAGGAGCAAGAGGTTTTAGGAGATGGGAGGGAATGGGTTCAAGAGGGCAAGTAATGTATACCCTGTTCATTTATGTAACTGTATTTGTAACCATGTATTATTTGTCTTACTCTGTGCCCAGGACATACTTGAAAACGAGAGGTAACTCTCAATGTATTACTTCCTGGTAAAATATTTTATAAATAAAATAAATAAATAAATAAAATAAAGTGGTAGAGGGAGAAGAGGCGATCAACAGCGACACATCCTCCTCTGAGACAGTGGAAAAAGAGTCAAGGAAGGCAGGAGGAGAGTTAGGAAGAGGTGTAGGATGGGAGGAAGAAACAGAGGGGATGTTCTGCCGTATGGATTCCACCTTTTCCTTAAAATAGTCAGCAAAGTCCTGAGCGGAGATGGAGGAAGGAGAGGCAGCTGAGGGTGGTTTGAGTAGTGTATCAAAGACAGAGAACAGTCGGCGTGGGTTAGACTTGTGCATGTTGATTAGTGAAGAAAAGTAGGCTTGTTTAGTTTGCGAGAGGGCAGAGTTGAAACAGGATAGCATAAATTTGTAGTGAAGGAAGTCTGCGAGAGTATGAGATTTCTTCCAGAGGCGTTCAGGGGAATGAGTGGAGGAACGCAGCATGCACGTGTGGGAATTTAGCCAGGGTCTAGGGTTAGAAGGGCGAGGGTAGCAGAGAGAAAGCGGGGCATGTAGATCAAGAGAGGAGGACAAGGCAGAGTTGTAGTTCCTGACCAGGTTGTCAGGGTGTGTAGCAGAGCTGAGAGAGGAGAGGGAGGAGCGTAAAGTGGACTCAAAGTCAGGTAAGTGAATAGAGCGCAGGTTTCTGCAGAACCGGGGGGTAGATGGAGGTGGAGAAGGGGAGAAGCGAGATAGAGAGAATGAGATGAGGTGATGGTCAGAGAGAGGAAAAGGGGAAATGGAGAAATCGGAGAGAGAGAAGTTTTTAGTGAAAACCAGGTCTAAGTAGTGGCCATTCTTGTGGGTGCTGGCTGCAGTCCACTGTTGAAGGCCAAAAGAAGAGGTTAGATAAAGAAATCGGGAAGCCCAAGGGAGAGAGGGGTCATCAATGTGGCAATTGAAGTCCCCAAGGAGAAGAACAGGGGAGTCTGAGGAGAGGAAGAAAGAGAGCCAGGATTCAAAGTGAGAGAGAAAGGCAGAAGGGGGATGAGTAGAGGTAGGTGGGCGATAGATGACCGCCACATGGACAGGGAGAGGAGAGAAAATCTGGACAGAAATCGTACATTTCTTCATATAGTCAAATAACTAATTTTCCTTTTATTGACCTTTGCTTGCAAACAAGATGCATTGGCCTATATTTGCTAAAGGTCAATAAATAAAAAATGTGTCGGTATCATTATTATTATTTGTGGACAAACATTTTTATTGGGTTTTGATAAGTTGAGTACAAAAATTAGAGGGGAAGCATTTTTTAGATAGTTACTCAACCACATAAAGCAAATATCACAAGACCATAAACCAGCATGTTATTGGTCAAACCCTGGGAACAAGTTTCCAGCCCACTCTGGAATTGACCACTGGTTCCCACACCGCTTTACCGATCCCACAGGTTCTGGCTGGATAGGTTGTGTTGGACCTCCTCTTGGTACACAGCTGACCGTTGGAATTGCCTGGTCTCTGTCCGTGTCTGACTGTGATTCATGTACACTGGCGACACACTTTATTCGAGCTCGGCTAGTCCCACGAATTCGGGTATACCCGGGTGTATTGAGGTTTGTGACTGTTTTCTGCCCGAGTGCATTGAGTTATTTTCCAGGCAGGGATTGAAGCATTTTATTCCCGCTGGCTGCAATACTGCACAGTATATATATATATATATATACTGCATTACAATTCATGAATTTATGCCATCTGGTAGACACGCGAAGCATTGCAGCCTATTAAATCCTAATCATTATCATTTAACAGATCAGCCGCCCATCAGCCAGGATGAACCCAGGCTGGGAAGGCAAATGCAACGGGGCTTGTCAGAGGTGAGGAGCGGCGCATTCCAGGTATCTGCCAGGTACATACCGGGTATTTGCTCAAATAAAGTGTGTCGGTGCAGTATCTCTAGCGCTGGTGCAGGGACCCTTTGCACTGACGGCAAACGTCGCTCACACGCCGAACTTTGGCGGCCACTGATGACGTCACGACTTGTGTTGGTTAGCGCGACTCACCGATAAACTGAAAAGATGTTTTTTTTGGCCGCAAACTCGTGGGGCTGTATCAGTACTTCTGGTATGCCAAATAAAGCACAAGGATTGCACTATATAAATCCTACGCGTTTCGTAGTTAGCAGCTACTTCTTCTCAGGGTTTGTGGCAGTCTGCAGATGGTGCAAAAAAAAAAAAAAAAAAATATATATATATATATATATGTATATATATATATATATATATATATATATATATATATATATATATATATATATATATATATATATATATATATATATATATATATATATATATATATACACACCCTGTGGAGTCCAGGAATTGGGCCAGCAAAGGAAGGGGGCTGGGGAAGGAGTTCTGATCCAATTATAGCAAGAGACCACAGCTGATATGTGAAAATACATATAAAACCACTAACAATTGAATACATTTTTATACAATGAAACATAAAATACATAATAGCTTATTTAATATACAATTTAATAAACAAAATATTAGAATGTAGATATATATAAATGGAGTGATTTTGTTGTTAATTGACATGCTCTAGGATAGTTTACATTGTATTTAATTTTTTATATGTTGATCCTATTAGATATAACTATTTAATTAGTAATCCCTAAGTAGACACTATTTGGTGCGCAGTATATTTCTCTTTTTCAGTCACTATAGCGAACTAACTCACTCTAATTGATATGGGTGTCACCTGAGGATTAAGCTTTCATGGAAACTGATGGTAACATATGGATATAGAGAGAAAGAGAAATAATCATTTTAACTGCACTCCTGATTATAATCCTCTACTGAATAAAGTCACATCTAAATATACAATAGTGTACAGTATATCAGTAAATGTGAAACACAAGACAAAACCTATATACTTATAGGTAATGATACATATTCATTTTACAGTATCAGTAAATGTACTAATTACAGTGATTAAATGGGTGGGGGTGTATTTTAAGGCACAGTACCAGGATGACTGCTGACATCCTGGGGAATGTTACCCAGGACTTTGGATGTCAGCAGTCATGCTGTCCCTATTTCTCAAATTTACTGACTCCATCTCAGGATGAGCCTCCTTCTCTTGTGCAGGAGAATCCCGGGGAAGTCTTCCCCTTTTCTACCAAGATGTTTCCCCATAGATACCGGGCTCCGAAGTCTCGGAAGCAGAGACGCTTTGACAAACAGGACTATTGGAAAAGTCTGGGACTGCAGGTAACAATACTTATGTACACAAATTATAAGCAATGACAGAGTTTCAAGCTCTATCTGAGCTGTCTCATCCGGACTTCTGCCAGAGGCAGAGGGAAGACCCTGTCCTTGCTAGACAATATGAAAGGTGGTTAAAGTCGATGACAATGTAGTGAATGCACAAGGTGAAATGGTGTTCTCTCATTTCGAATTGTAAAACCATATTCTGGATAGGGTGAACCAGCATACACAAACAGTGGAGGTAACTAGGTAAATCTTGGTCCCTAAGGTGTTTGTTAAAACTGTGGTCACCCTAGCCCATACTCTCCTTTGGGGTGGTCACCTCGGTAAAGACAAAACTGTTGACCATATTTTGTCACACTTCGGGACAGGTATGCATGGGGATATCACCAAGTTGTGTGATGCATGTCCTGAATGTCAGCTGACCAGCCAGAAAGGACAAAAGCCGGAGCCTTGGTTCCCCTACCCTTGGTTTCGGTTCCCTTTGGAAGAATTATAGTAGACTTGGTAAGACCACTAGGACCCTCTGTGAAGGTACACAGGTTTATTCTGGTGATAGTTGACTATGCCACACGATAAACAACAGAAAATGTAAAGGGCGCTCCTATATAGTGAATAAAAAAAATTCATGTGCAATCTGTGCATTAATAAAGTGAATATTCTCTGATGATAAAATAAAACAGTGATAAACACAATCAGTGAATATAGTGACAACAATTGTGCATATATTTTTAACAACATTAGTGCATAGAACATGGTGCTCAAAACCCTTAGGGAACAGAGTTTCGCCTTGTGGAACGATCTTCAAACGTAGGGGACCGCGGGTGTCATGTAGTCATGACTCCTGACGAAGCTATCCAAAGTGAAACGCGTAGAGTCGCTGGGGGTGTGTGCTGTTGGCTCCCAATTGTCCTCACGATACAGTTTGGATCCTCTATCCGAGACCGGAAGTGCGTCACAACCGAAAGTGACGCAATGGAGAGATTCCTGACAGAGGCAGTGGTGAGAGCTCCACAGCAGACACACACCAATAGTATGTTCCTTTTATATGTGATACTGTGTAAGTGTACATTCTATATTTATACATTTATAAAGTTTTACCTTTTATCTGGATTGCACGGTTGAAACTTCCCCAGGTAATGATGACAGACCAGGGGAGGAATTTTATGGCTAAACTGATGCAGGACGTCTTAAGCTTACTAGAGGACATCAATTCGGACATCAGTCTACAATCCATAGACTGACAAATTGGTAGAGAGGTTTAACCGAACTCTAAAGAGTATGTTAAGGAAATTTGTAGACTCTGAAAAGAGCTTTGGACGAACTTCTACCGTTTTTGATGTTTGTAGTGCGGGAAGTTCCTCAGGCCTCAATGGGGATCTCCCCACTTAAGCTCCTATATGGCTGTCAACCCTGCGTATCCTAGACCTCCTAATGGAGTCCTGGGAGGAACAGCAGTCCCCTTCTAAGATTCTAAGAATGCTCTTCAATATGTGTTACAGTGTAGGAACTGCCTAGACATGGTGGGCTATTTTACAAGGGAGAATCTTAGACATACTCAAGACAATTAAAAGATACATTCAAATTAAAATGCTTGCATGAGGGTGGTCCAACCTGGGGACCAAGTGATGTTGCTTTTGCCTAGTTGTGAGAGTAACTCCTAGCCAAATGGCAGAGCCCGTCTGAAGTACTCCAACGCACGGGAAAGGTGAATTATGAAATGTTTCAACCAGGGTCCAGGAAGGTTAAACAAATTTACCATGTAAACTTGCTTAAACCATGAAAGGTGCAAAGATCTCTGTTGATCCATCCTGTGGAAATGGAAGTTGATCTCGGCCCTCAGTCTCCAAAGGTGAGCATATTTAATGGCAACCAAATCCCTATGGGAAGTTCGTTAAACTCTGAACAGAGAGGGGAGTTGTTAGAGGTGTTTAGAGGTCCTTCCCGTTGTTAGAGGAATTCAGGGATGTTTTTTTCTGATCTCCTAGGGGGGATATATTTTGTTTTGCATAGGATAGAGACAGAACCTGGTGTAAAAGTACCGTCCTGTCCCTACAGGTTGCCTGAAATCCGTAAAGGTCTTGTTTAAAAGGAAGTACAACAACTGATAAATCTGGGCATGATTGAGGAATCCTGTGTTACATTTGCGAATGTCGCTTTGCACTGTCAAGGAGGCAGACCGCTAGGCAGAGGTGGAGAGTATAGACCGACCCATACCTTGGATCTAAATCCTAAATCAGTAGAATAATGAGTACCAGTTCCAGAATCATGGCAGGAGAGGGGAGAATGGTCGTCGCAGTACTGAGGTCAGGGCTGAAGAGAGAGGCAGAGTAGTCTGGCTGCAGACAGGGGTCTGAGGCAGGCCAAACAGCAACACGGCTTCCAACAGGAGACAACATAGGGAGTACATTGTAGAGAGAGGGGATGAAAGTCTTATAAAGGGAAAAGACAGGTGTGAGCAATACATCTCAAGCAGAGGCTGACTTCTTGCCCCGGCGGCGATGTTGGTAGAGTCAGAAAAGTCAGGAGGCATCCATGTTGGAGATTGTTATATCCTGCAGTGAATGGTGTAGTACAATAGTCATGGTCCCCAAGCCAGATGGTAAGGTGAGGTTTTGTGTGGACCTTCAAAGGGTAAATGAGGTATCCAGCTTTGATGCGTACCCAATGAAAAACTGTCTTTGCCACTTCTCTGGGTTTATATCAGTTTGTGATAATGCCATTTGGTCTGCATGGAGCACCGGCCATATTCCAGAGGCTCATGGACAAGGTTCTATGATCTCATAGGGTATATGCCACACCCTACCTAGACGGTATAGTAATTTACAGTAAGCATTGTCAGGCTCATCTAAAACAGGCTACAAGCAGTCCTCAGGTCTTTGAGAGAGGCAGGGCTCACTGCCAACCCTATGAAATGCACCTTAGGAAAGGCCGAAACAAAGTTCCTCAGCTATGCAGTTGGGGGTGGGAAAGTAAGGCTACTGACCAATAAGGTAGCTATCCTAAAATAAGTTATACATTTCTCACTGAAGAGTTTGAAAATTATAAGAGAAGGAACTGATTAAATAATATTGCTGAAATTAACACTGTTGAAATGGATGATATATTACTGAAATGGAAAGGTGGGAGTCTCTGGAGAATAATTGAATGCAATGTTCTGTTTCCATTTTGTCTGTTCTGTTATGTCTTTAATTGTCAATTTTGTGTGTAAGAATGTGTGTGTAAGAATGTGTGTGTGGTTTGAAAGAGATTCACTCACAGTAGATTTACGACTGTGCCTGAAGTAACACCCACATTCCTGGTATGAAGAAGTACCTGATTCCTATAGAGAGATGTTTTAATGATCTGTAAAATGATTGGCCATAAGATGCCATAACAGTCGTTTTTCCAGGACAGTATATAATCTGATTTCCAAAGAAAATAAGTTGACTTTTTAGGCAGCTCATGGACTATCACACGGTTAACGAACACTGATTTGCATTATTGTGTGCACTTTGAATGTTTTTTGGCACTAGTATATTTGTTATAATTAGCGCTCAGCATTAGTTTTTAGCTCAAGATTTGTCTTATAGTCTGATAAAGCTCCAAACTTCAAGGGGAGTGCCTCAAGATTTGGGACGGATTTAATGGGTTCAGAATGGTAAGTGTAATATCATGAGCAAAGAGAGACAATTTTGTAAGTTTCTGTGAGGACCTGTGAGCCACGCTGACTCACGCACGCCCCCGCACAGGTTCTACAAACGCGCAGTCACTCGCACTCCACTCCAGCACCTGTTAACAGATCCCTACAACCTTGCGCTCTCACGTGACCCTCCCCTTCCCCCGCTGGAGCGGTGCCCTCTATTCACGCGCCACACATGTACACACCCCACATTGCGGGATTGGACTCCGGATCGCATCGCGCATCATCAGCGCGCGCCACACACGCGTGACGCATGTGCGATGCTCCCAAGCACCGTGTCAACAGAACTTAATGAAGTTCCATCACCCTCACCTGCCTTGCTACTCCCAGCCTATCGCTATCTCCGTGGAGGCCGTACCTCCGCTCCACCCCCCTTGGGGATTGGCTCCCTCCTGTGTCGTAGATCTCCTGCCTTGCCTCGCTTGTGAATACCTTTGTACTTCTGTTTCTCTGGACTACTGACCTCGCTATCCCCGACCCTCTCCTACCCTGACCACGGCTTTGTACCTCACCATCCAGCTCTCTCCAAACCTGACCTCGCTATAGCTCCTGCTACGCTCCGGACCTCTCCTACACTGACCTCGGCAAGTATAACGACAACCCTTACCTCTCCACCCTCGACTTGGCTACCAAGACTACTCTATACTCCAGACGTGACCCCGTGTCTGTTGCTGGTGTTTACCTATTCCTTTCTCAGTACCGGGGTCTGAGTTTAGGAGTCAAATCGGGTGGTATCTCCCACAGTTTAGTGGGTCTCTTCTGTCTTTATGAATAATGACAATGTTAGCTCTTGTTATGTGCTCCAGAATCGGTTTGCTTTCTTGAAAAGAGGTAAAACGTTTTAATAAATATGGGGATAATATTTGAATATACTTTTTATAGTATACTTTGGAGAAACCATCTGGCATTGGTGCCTTATTAGATTTCAGCTCTTTGATATCTGCTATCAGTTCTAGTGTTGGGATTTTGGCATTTAATGTAATTATATCCTCTTTTGTCAATTTAGGAAGATTACAGATGTTTAAGAATGTATATATTTTAACAGTGTTCCCATCAGAGGGCCTAACTGATTTGGGTGGGTCACCGCCAGCCGCATTGGCGGCACGTGAATTTCTGGCTGCATCACTTGCCTCCACACTGGGGTCATCAGACCCACCACTTGCATCACCCTCACCACCTTCTGCAAGCAGACCTACAGGCTGCTGCTGAAGCCATCCAACCTCTCTTGAAAGAGCCTCTCTTTGCAATCTATCCAGAACCTCCTGCACGGCAGCCATTGTAACTTCTTTCCAGGAAGCAGACTGCTTTCCCTCCCCTGCCCTTCTTTGAATCCCAATAGCCCCACCCCCTCCCCATGACATGGTGAGGGGGGGGGGGGGGAATGAGCATGCAGTCCAGCCAAGCTGGAGGAGGGGAGAGGATAAGCAGCGCTCAGTCCGACAGCAGAGGTGAAAGGGCTAAAGGGGAGCCTAGTCCCGGCAGTCAGATGCCCCATCGCCAAGGGGCTCCGGATGACTTTTTTCACTCCATTTTTCTTTCTCAATCTTTCCATTGTGAAAGTATATAGGTTTTTTTTAGCAGATCAGAGTATATCCCTGACCTAGCCTGTCTTTTCACTTAGCCCAAGTAAGTGATCCATTTATATATTTAGCACGTAAGTTTTTTTTCACTATCTTGTAAGTGATTGTGTTTGCACCCTAGTTTATTTTCCTTTCTCATTTCCTACAGTAGACAAGTGAAAACCTTGTCCCTTCTGGGATCTGCATCACTTTTACCTATATATATGTAATGCACATTTATATTCACCTATTTCCACAATTCGTAATTACTTTGCGCTACTAAAGCAGCAAAACGTGGAAAATCCTATGTTTTAAAAAAAAAAAAAATCAGTTCTGTAGTATTAGATAATACTGTCTGCATTTGAAAGTTGTCAATCACTTTTTTATTATTATTGTAAAGCCCATGTTTACTAAGTGCTGCTATTCCATAAGACACTTTCTGGCACCTGAGAACACACTATGGCATATTTACGTTAATGGGCCATAAGATGTCTTCTGGCACTTGAATGGGTCATAAGGTATCTTCCGTCTCTGGAAGCAGTCTTATGGGACAGCACCCGTATATGGACCAAAGTGCCTTGCAAATAGTGGTACTGTGTTTACTTGTAGTAAATTCAAAATCAAATATATAATGGGTGAAAACTCCTTGGACCTGAGTAGTAGGGAGGCATACATTATGTCAAACTTTTTTTGACAGGTACCACGCCCCCTTTTCCCCTAAGCCCCGCCCCCTTTTGGCCTTAAACCCGCCCTATGTCCCGCCCCTTCCGTATCCGGTCCCGCCCCATCCGTATCCGGCCCCGCCCCCTGCGCATTTTTAGGTTGCCGCCCCCTGCGCCAAAAAACAGCGGTTGACGCCCCCTACGCCAAAAAACGCGGTTGACGCCTCCTAAGCCAAAAAACCGCGGTTGACATCCCCCAGACTCCATTTTTTTATTATGATGTGCATTTTTTTATTCTTTTTTGTGATTGGTGCGTACGGTTGACGTAGATTGGAGGGGGCGTATACATACGCGGGGCATGTCCGGGC
The DNA here is from genome assembly GCF_040206685.1 of Ascaphus truei. Lineage (NCBI taxonomy): Eukaryota > Metazoa > Chordata > Amphibia > Anura > Ascaphidae > Ascaphus > Ascaphus truei. The sequence goes on from NC_134486.1 coordinate 326,154,390, forward strand.
ATGTTTATAGGCGTTTGGGGCATGCCCGAACATGTTTTTTTTCATACGGGGGCACGTCTGGACATGTTTATTCTGAAATAACGCAGTGCGCATGTCAGAAAAGTTCAAATGACGTTGAAAAGAGGGCGTAGCATTTTTTTTTTAAAATTCAGACAGAATACGGCTTTAAGAGGCTAAACCCTCAAGTGTCAGGGTGGCCGAGTGGTTTAAGGCGTTGGACTTAAGATCCAATGGACGTATGTCCACGTGGGTTCGAATCCCACCCCAGACATAATATTTTTATATATTTTTTTTATTTGTATATATTTTTTATTTGTATAGAGACGGTACAGGGATTAGCCGCAACAGTCGGGGGTTACATATAAATAAAAAGCACAATTGTATGAGTCAAAAATTGCTTATTTTATTTTTTAAAAGATAACACAGTTTTCACCAGGAAATAATTACAAGACGTATTTACAAGTAAAAAAGTAAAACGGCTGTTAAGGCCTTAATAGACTAAAATCATCTAGAGTCGTTGAGTTAGTACGATACATAGTATAGAGGGACAGCAATACAATGTCTTATTTTACAGAGGGAAAAAAAAAAAAATTAAACAGCTTATTTACAGTTTCAACCAGTCAGCCGACGGCAATAATAGACTACCCCTCCTCTTGTTTAGTAAATAACCCGGCGGGGATGTTAAGCCAGGGGCACTTAAAGAACTGTAACGCAAATCAGAGGTTCTTTTCTGAGGAGTTAAAAGGGATGATGAAGGAGGGGGCGTTGTATCGGGGGGCAGTATTTTTAAGCGATCCAGGCTTTCTCTATTTGTTGCATTACCCACAACCGATGAGGGGATATTCAGTTCAGCCATCGCAGCCAGAAAAGGGCTCCAACCCTGTGGTATTTTACGCTTTGTAACAGTGTGACTTTGTGTAACACCGCGTACCAAATCCAGTAAATTAGAGCCCGGTATAACCTGTTTTTTATAAATAAACTCCCCTTTGTCATTCCAGCTTGTAATATGTTTAGCCTGAAACATTTTACTGAGCAATAACTCTGCATTTTTCTTGAAGCGGACATTCACGTTAGTAACAACCTCACGAATCAAATTGTCAGGCGTATCTGATGATGCAATATCCTGGAAATGTAAAGGGTGAGAGGCTGTTTCATCAGTGGGCATTAAAAGGGTTAGGCGGTTCTTCTCCCCGTCGCTCTGTTTAGCATGCACCAAGTATTTCTGCAGTACAGTAGTGTATCTTTTTATCTTTTCATCCTCTGATAAATTATTGCTATTTAAGATCGCATTAATGTCTGTATCTAGGCGATGCATGGCAACTTCACGTATGTCGCCCACTCGTTGTGGGGGGCGCTGTAAACGATCCATATCTTGTTTGGGGACCAGGTACATTTTCTCAGCATATTCCATTAGCGGTTAGTGAGAAGGCCAGTCAGCAGCGGTATAGCAATACCCAAAAGAGAGCCAATAAAGCCGCCGGACTGCTTCACCAGGCGTTTCTTTTTTACAATTGTAAATTTTTTGTCGCTCAGCTTTTTTATAATTTTACGCCACTTTTTAAGTATGCCAATTTGCCGTTTTGATAAAGGTATTTTACCTTTTAGAGCATTGAGGGCTATCTCGCATATGGCGGTGACTAAATCATTAGATGCTGAACACAGAATAACTTTTCTTTGCTTTGGTGAAGCCCTTATTAATGCTTTTAAAGTATGCCAATTGCGGCGTAGTCGGTTAGACATGTTTACAACGGCGGAGCGACTACAAGTAATGACAATTTACAGATAGTTATCTCTTTTTAGAACCGCTTTTTTTTTTTAAAACATAAACTGTGGGGTTGTCAGGCGGAAAGATACCGGTTCTTAAGCGGTACTCATCAGGGGTCGTGGCTCTTAAATCTACTAACAAAAAACCATAGGGGGACCGTGTGGCATCTTCAAATGCCTCTAAAAAGAATTGTGATTTACCAGGATACATTTGACGAGCTAAGGTGTTAATTTGTAATTTATCCCTTGGATTTTTAAAAAGAACCATATATTTAGTGTTTAAATTTGTAGAGTCTGTTATGCTTACATCGCCAGTTTTGACAATCACCTGTGCTACATGCGCCCATACAAACCACCGGTCCTCACTGACAACTACATTTTTTATGACTTTGAGTGCATGCAGGAGACGGGCGTACACATACCAAATTATGTCTACGCCATGCCTTTAAGGGATGATGAAGAAAAAGGTTGTGCCCAGTCTTTAGACGGCACTGTGGGTTGGGAGTTCCAGGGTCCAGAGTGTTTGGCTGATTTTGTAAAAAAATTCATAGACAGGCCCTTTAGGGAGTACACTTTCATCGCACATAATGCCGGCCGTTACGATTCCTATTTTGTGGTGCAACAGCTGCTTAAAGAGAAGATAAAAATAGAATTACTAGCACAAGGCGGTAAATTATTATGTGTAACAATACCTGATCTGAATATCAGATTTATCGACTCTTTAAATTTCCTCCCCATGAAGCTCAGTAAGTTGCCACAGGCCCTGGGGTTTACAGGCAGTAAAGGATATTTCCCACACTTTTTTAACACAGTACAGAATCAAAATTACAGCGGTTCTATGCCCTCTATAGAGCATTACGGCCCCCAGTACATGATGGCCGACGAGAAAACGGGGTTCATGACATGGTATGAAGCGAACAAACATTGTGATTTCAATTTTCAGGCTGAGCTTAAAAGCTATTGCATTGAGGATGTAAAAATTTTGAAGAAAGCCTGTATCTGCTTTAGAACCAGTGTCATAGAAATGACAGAGCATACGGTAATGAGCGACCGTGAGTCTCAGATTGGTGAGGAAGATGTCTATAATGTGGAACCCTTTCAGCTGACAACACTCGCCTCTGTGTGCATGGCTATGTATCGGCTCAAATTTTTACCCAGTAACACCATCGCCATTGTACCCCCTGACAATTACAACATCACAAAAAAACGCTTCTCTACGCCCGCCACACAGTGGCTACTGTATGTGGCCTACAAGGAGAATATAGTCATACAGCACGCTTTAAGGGGCGGTGAAAAGATGGTGGGTAACTATTTTCTGGATGGTTATGCGGTGATTAATGGTGTTCAAACAGCCTTTGAATTCAACGGCTGCTTTTACCACGGATGTCCCATGTGTTACAATGAAAAAGATACAAACACTGTTACATCTCTCACATATGGTCAATTGTACCACAAAACATCCATCAAAACACATTTTCTAAAAACCAAATGTGGCTATGCGGTGCGTGAGCTGTGGGAGCACGAGTGGAAACACATGTTAGAGACCGATACGAATCTAAAGGCGTTTCTACTTAAAAGTGATTTTCCACAACCCATGAACCCCCGTGATGCACTTTACGGCGGCCGCACAAACGCTATTAAGCTGTACCACAAAACGGCGCCCGGTGAGAGTATACATTACTATGATTTTACCAGCTTGTATCCTTTTATCAACAAAACCAAAATGTACCCCACCGGTCACCCTAAGATCATCTATGAGAATTTTCTCTCTTTTGACAGGTACTTTGGGATTGCTAAAGTAAAAGTCTATCCGCCTAGAGACTTATTTTTCCCCATCCTTCCTGTTAAAATGAATGGCAAGCTCATGTTTCCGCTATGCAGCACATGCGCCGTCACCAACCAGACGACGCCTTGCTGTCATACGGATGAGGAGCGCTCATTGACCGGTACGTGGTGTACCGTTGAAATCCAGGCAGCGTTGAAGAAAGGGTACCGGCTGTGTAAAATTTTTGAAATTTGGCACTTTGCATGTTATACAAAAAAATTGTTTGCTAAATACATTAAGGTGCACCTCAGGGACAAACAGGAGGCATCTGGATACCCCAGCTGGTGTACAGACGAGGTCAAAAAACAAAAATACATCAGCGAGTATTTTTCAAAAGAGGGTATACGTTTACGCGCTGATAAAATAGACATTAACCCGGCAAAAAGACAAATTTCTAAACTGTTTCTAAATTCTTTGTGGGGTAAATTCGGTCAAAAGACTAATTTACAAAATACAAGCATTGTAACAAGCCCTGATGAACTTTTTGGTTACGCCTTTTCAACGCAATACGATGTGTCATCTTTAGACTTCCTAGATGATGACACGGCCATGGTTAGCTGGAAGTATACAAAGGAGGGATACACTGTAGGTCGTAATGTCAATATTTTTATTGCCTGTTTTACGACGGCCTATGCCCGTCTTGAACTGTACAATGTTTTGGACAAGCTACAAGAGCGGTGTCTCTACCATGACACTGACTCTGTCATTTTTGTTAGCAAAACAGGTGACTGGAATCCGCCTCTGGGTGACTACTTAGGGGAGCTGACTAGTGAACTACCGAATGGTACACACATTACAGAATTTGTTTCCGCCGGTCCCAAGACTTACGGTTACAAGCTTTCTACTGGTAAAACGTGTCTAAAAGTTAAAGGTATAACACTGAACGCTGCAAACGCTGAATTGATTAACTTTGACACTTTAAAAGATATTGTCCTGGACTACCCCTTACACTCTGATCCTGAAGATCAGAAAAAGATTGTGGTACAACAGGCTGGGATTGTCCGAAATAAACGTTACTGGCAGATTGAGACTCGTCCTCTACAGAAAACACAAAAGTGTGTGTACACGAAACGACAGCTGACCAACGACTTCACAACCCTACCCTTTGGTTACTAATTATAAATCTGTAATGGATATCAGGCTTCAACATCCTTTCTCGTGTATTTTAGCCGGGCCGTCAAATTCAGGGAAAAGCTATTTTGTTAAACAGCTTTTGCAACATTCTAGCACTCACTTGTCGCACCGACCTGATAATATCGTATGGTTTTATGCATGCTGGCAATATCTTTATGATGAACTGTTAAGCACTATGCCCCACATTAGATTTATTGAGGGTATACCCGCTACATTTAATGACGATGCTCTTTTTCCCCCTGGTAAAGTGAATTTGACAATCGTTGATGACTTGATGGAAGCAGCCAGTGAGAGCTCTGAAATTGAAAAAGCATTCACCAAGTATGTGCATCACAGAAACCTCAGTATCATGTACCTCGTACAAAATGTTTTTTGCCAGGGTAAAAAAAGCAGAACCATAAATTTAAACACTAAATATATGGTTCTTTTTAAAAATCCAAGGGATAAATTACAAATTAACACCTTAGCTCGTCAAATGTATCCTGGTAAATCACAATTCTTTTTAGAGGCATTTGAAGATGCCACACGGTCCCCCTATGGTTTTTTGTTAGTAGATTTAAGAGCCACGACCCCTGATGAGTACCGCTTAAGAACCGGTATCTTTCCGCCTGACAACCCCACAGTTTATGTTTTAAAAAAAAAAAGCGGTTCTAAAAAGAGATAACTATCTGTAAATTGTCATTACTTGTAGTCGCTCCGCCGTTGTAAACATGTCTAACCGACTACGCCGCAATTGGCATACTTTAAAAGCATTAATAAGGGCTTCACCAAAGCAAAGAAAAGTTATTCTGTGTTCAGCATCTAATGATTTAGTCACCGCCATATGCGAGATAGCCCTCAATGCTCTAAAAGGTAAAATACCTTTATCAAAACGGCAAATTGGCATACTTAAAAAGTGGCGTAAAATTATAAAAAAGCTGAGCGACAAAAAATTTACAATTGTAAAAAAGAAACGCCTGGTGAAGCAGTCCGGCGGCTTTATTGGCTCTCTTTTGGGTTTTGCTATACCGCTGCTGACTGGCCTTCTCACTAACCGCTAATGGAATATGCTGAGAAAATGTACCTGGTCCCCAAACAAGATATGGATCGTTTACAGCGCCCCCCACAACGAGTGGGCGACATACGGGAAGTTGCCATGCATCGCCTAGATACAGACATTAATGCGATCTTAAATAGCAATAATTTATCAGAGGATGAAAAGATAAAAAGATAGGCCCCGCCCCATCCGTATCCGGCCCCGCCCCCTGCGCATTTTTAGGTTGCCGCCCCCTGCGCCAAAAAACAGCGGTTGACGCCCCCTACGCCAAAAAACGCGGTTGACGCCTCCTAAGCCAAAAAACCGCGGTTGACATCCCCCAGACTCCATTTTTTTATTATGATGTGCATTTTTTTATTCTTTTTTGTGATTGGTGCGTACGGTTGACGTAGATTGGAGGGGGCGTATACATACGCGGGGCATGTCCGGGCATGTTTATAGGCGTTTGGGGCATGCCCGAACATGTTTTTTTTCATACGGGGGCACGTCTGGACATGTTTATTCTGAAATAACGCAGTGCGCATGTCAGAAAAGTTCAAATGACGTTGAAAAGAGGGCGTAGCATTTTTTTTTTAAAATTCAGACAGAATACGGCTTTAAGAGGCTAAACCCTCAAGTGTCAGGGTGGCCGAGTGGTTTAAGGCGTTGGACTTAAGATCCAATGGACGTATGTCCACGTGGGTTCGAATCCCACCCCAGACATAATATTTTTATATATTTTTTTTATTTGTATATATTTTTTATTTGTATAGAGACGGTACAGGGATTAGCCGCAACAGTCGGGGGTTACATATAAATAAAAAGCACAATTGTATGAGTCAAAAATTGCTTATTTTATTTTTTAAAAGATAACACAGTTTTCACCAGGAAATAATTACAAGACGTATTTACAAGTAAAAAAGTAAAACGGCTGTTAAGGCCTTAATAGACTAAAATCATCTAGAGGCGTTGAGTTAGTACGATACATAGTATAGAGGGACAGCAATACAATGTCTTATTTTACAGAGGGAAAAAAAAAAAAATTAAACAGCTTATTTACAGTTTCAACCAGTCAGCCGACGGCAATAATAGACTACCCCTCCTCTTGTTTAGTAAATAACCCGGCGGGGATGTTAAGCCAGGGGCACTTAAAGAACTGTAACGCAAATCAGAGGTTCTTTTCTGAGGAGTTAAAAGGGATGATGAAGGAGGGTTCGTTGTATCGGGGGGCAGTATTTTTAAGCGATCCAGGCTTTCTCTATTTGTTGCATTACCCACAACCGATGAGGGGATATTCAGTTCAGCCATCGCAGCCAGAAAAGGGCTCCAACCCTGTGGTATTTTACGCTTTGTAACAGTGTGACTTTGTGTAACACCGCGTACCAAATCCAGTAAATTAGAGCCCGGTATAACCTGTTTTTTATAAATAAACTCCCCTTTGTCATTCCAGCTTGTAATATGTTTAGCCTGAAACATTTTACTGAGCAATAACTCTGCATTTTTCTTGAAGCGGACATTCACGTTAGTAACAACCTCACGAATCAAATTGTCAGGCGTATCTGATGATGCAATATCCTGGAAATGTAAAGGGTGAGAGGCTGTTTCATCAGTGGGCATTAAAAGGGTTAGGCGGTTCTTCTCCCCGTCGCTCTGTTTAGCATGCACCAAGTATTTCTGCAGTACAGTAGTGTATCTTTTTATCTTTTCATCCTCTGATAAATTATTGCTATTTAAGATCGCATTAATGTCTGTATCTAGGCGATGCATGGCAACTTCACGTATGTCGCCCACTCGTTGTGGGGGGCGCTGTAAACGATCCATATCTTGTTTGGGGACCAGGTACATTTTCTCAGCCTTTTTTTTAATTTTTATTTCTTTATTATTATTTATTTATTTTTGTAATTTTCTTTCATGTAGTTTTGGCTGCTGCACTTCAAGCTGAGCGGTTGGCTAATGACGCTCTAGACTGTCGATTTGGAAAACAGGTTACTGATGGTGCGTATTTATATAAAAGCGGTTGCATATACTTTTTTTTTTTTTACTTTTAAAGTTACCTGTGTACATGAATAACCGTCTATGCGGTCTTTTATGCCGTACAGAACAAACCATGGGGGGTACGGAAAACGGTGTACGATCTGTCAAACGTACGATCAAACAGCACAACCCTGATCCGTCCATAATGACAAATCAAAAACGGGGTATGTATGACAATGTATCGCTGTTATATTTAAAACTAACACTATAGACATGTTTTGAACTTATTTAAAACTTTATAGATTACGGCTGTAATTATATATCTAAGTGGACTAAGATAGTGTTTCTATTCATTTTATTACACTTTTTTTTTATAGCCAACATTAGGGTTCATGCAGCCACAATAATTGTGTAGTTATTTTTTTTATTTTTAAATGCTGCTATCTATTATAAAACTTTTTAATAATGAGGTCATTGTTCACAGATTCAAAAATGCACCGGCACCAAAGCGTTAGAAGCCCAAAAGTCGCCACTGAAATGCAAATCCAGAACAAGAAACCACGGGCCCCGCAACCTGAAAAGCCTGGTGAGTATATTGTGTTGTTGAGATTTTGAAGCTGTTATATAAACTCTGTCAAACGATCGACCAAACAGCACAGCCCTGAACCGTCCATAATGACAAATCAAAAAAGGGGATAGCCTACATTAGGGATCATACAGACAATAATTGTGTAGCTATTTTTTATTTTTAAATATTGCTGTCTATTATAAAACTTTTTAATAAAGAGGACCTTGTTCACAGCGTCAAAAATGCACCGGACCCAATGCGTTAGAAGCCCAAAAGTCAACGCTGAAATGCAAACCCAGAACAAGAAACCACGGGCCCCGCAACCTGAAAAGCCTGGTGAGTCTATTGTGCTGTAATTCAAGCCTCTATATACGTGGTGTTGCGTAATGTAGTACTAACATAGTTCCTCAAGCTGTCTGGACTTTAATCTATTAATGAAATGAGCTGACAGTATTCTTTTTTTTTTTTTTGTTGTTGATGTTTTTAGCCTCAAAGACGACCGTAAGGCATGCCACTAGACGTGTTCCTGATAAATGTACCCCTGCACACGACAATGAGCAGCCCAGCACATCAAAAGCTTTGTACGGTGTAAAGCGACCAACAACAACGGTTACGGTTACAATCGAACCACCACCAGCTACAATGTTGAACTCCCCAACAGCAAAGGCGGATATCATTTCGCGTGCCACCGGCGGTGAGTCAGCACGCATAAACACAACGCCTGTATCAGGCATGCAACATGCCCAGTTGGAAAATATATTGCGTAGAATTGACTTTGGCAGACGCCCACGTGTAAATGACCCTGCTGTTGCACAGCCAACAATTAAAAGACGAAGGGTGCCTTTACAGGACATCACACCGGTCACAAACAGTAAAAGTCAAGGGTTTCCTTTACAGGACATCACGATTGTCACAAACAATGATCATGGGGCGCAGAAAGGTCAGTCAGGTAACTGTACGACGATTAATGACATTGATACACCGCATTATTGGCGATGGTTCTATAATCATTTTGTTTTTTGGATAGATTTAAATCGGCTTATAGAAAATGTAATAAGCGACTTGAAAACATTGATTTTTGTGAAAGAGCATGAACGCGATTTAGAGCGCATGAAAGCCTTGTTATTAAGGCTTCGCCGTTCAAGCGATATATTTCACAAGGGTGTAATGCATCTAAAGGGGGATTCAGGGGCCAACAACCAAAACATAATACACGACGTAATAATAACAACACCGTGTACTGACAATACACACCCAAAAGCCACAACAACGCTGTGTATAGAGGACGAATCTGACATTGAGAGCCGGGGTTGTACTGAATACCTTTTCTGGGTGGATGTAAAGAGGTCTATCAACGCATTCATGCGTGAACTGTATTCACATTGTTGGGTGCCTCATGTCGAACGCAACATGTGTATGGAGCCGGCGTTCAAACTAAAACTTGATCGTTTAACGACTGTATTTAGCAACGGGGCCCAATTACTAACCAATTCATGACTAAATATGGTGGGCAGGGGCTTAGATCAACACCCCACGTTAAACAGAAGCACGCAGAGCGGCCAGCAGATAAATTATGTTGTAGACAACAACTCAGAACACACGCCAGAATGCTCATTAATGCCCGTTAGTACAGGTGATTTATCGACCCCCGTTATGAGCCCCAACTTAATTGCGGTCGAACATACCCAGAGGGGTATAATGCCATTAATTTCTGTACAGTCAGAGCCATCTGTAAATGAAATTAATGTTGAAAGGTCTGTACTGCCGGTTGAAAATAGTGTTGAAATACATACACCACTGATAATACAGCCCCCTAACGATGCGGCGGATCAGTCTGTATTTTTGGAACGTGTAGCGCAGTACCAAAGAGTACGACAAAATTTTAATGCTGTGGAACATTTTGAACATTTTCAATTTGTAAATCTTGATCGTATAACATCATTTTCAGTGGCATTACAGGCGGTACATGATTCTATACAGTGTACATTGAATAGACTACTGCCCGACATAGGACCCCATGACATGGTGCAATTACGTCTAGACGGTGACACGTTAAATAGAGCTTTATACTCTATTAAACGCTCTAAGGACGCCTTAAGCGCTGAGACGTTTTTGGAACATGTGGCAAACATGTTACAAAGCAACGCGGAGGTTCTTGGTGACGGTACTTTAAGACTATTGGTCATAATTGTTAAGAACAGAGTTGGTGGTGTGATGCACCGTAGACGCATTAATTAAACGCCTTACAGTCGCATCGTAAACAAAAAAAGACAATTACTCTTTGACTTAAATAACGACAGCCATAACTTGTGTCTAGCAGCCAGTCTTTGTGCCCTGTTAGAAAAGAGAGATACGGCTGACGCGGTGTTACTGGAGAAAGCACGTTTGATACATCGCACCCTGGGTATTCCTGATGATCGTCTAGTCAGTTTTAGCGACATACCCGACTTTGAAAAGCACTTGAATGTAACCATTAAAGTGTTCTACCACAATCGGGGAGAATGGCAGTTTTTTAATACAAGTGAGCCCTGCAAAGAGAGGGTTTTATTTATATACCATGAAGACACACATTACTTTGGCGTAAAAAAAATAAACGCTTTCATCGGGGCCAATTACTTTTGCGATTTTTGTCATACTCCATTCGCTCACAAAAATAACCATTCATGCCGCTATTTTTGCCGATCGTGCCACAGACGGAATTGTGTTGAGGTCATAGCAGACATGCCTAGGTGTCCTATGTGTCGGGCATTTTGTCGTTCACAGGATTGTTTGAGTGAACACAAGAAACTAGCCCAAGCTGCTAAAATAGATTGTAAACGCAAGAAATACTGCGACCGTTGCGGTCGCTACACAGATGACGATCATGATGAATGCAGAGGTTTGCAGTGTAGAGTCTGTTATGCTTACATCGCCAGTTTTGACAATCACCTGTGCTACATGCGCCCATACAAACCACCGGTCCTCACTGACAACTACATTTTTTATGACTTTGAGTGCATGCAGGAGACGGGCGTACACATACCAAATTATGTCTACGCCATGCCTTTAAGGGATGATGAAGAAAAAGGTTGTGCCCAGTCTTTAGACGGCACTGTGGGTTGGGAGTTCCAGGGTCCAGAGTGTTTGGCTGATTTTGTAAAAAAATTCATAGACAGGCCCTTTAGGGAGTACACTTTCATCGCACATAATGCCGGCCGTTACGATTCCTATTTTGTGGTGCAACAGCTGCTTAAAGAGAAGATAAAAATAGAATTACTAGCACAAGGCGGTAAATTATTATGTGTAACAATACCTGATCTGAATATCAGATTTATCGACTCTTTAAATTTCCTCCCCATGAAGCTCAGTAAGTTGCCACAGGCCCTGGGGTTTACAGGCAGTAAAGGATATTTCCCACACTTTTTTAACACAGTACAGAATCAAAATTACAGCGGTTCTATGCCCTCTATAGAGCATTACGGCCCCCAGTACATGATGGCCGACGAGAAAACGGGGTTCATGACATGGTATGAAGCGAACAAACATTGTGATTTCAATTTTCAGGCTGAGCTTAAAAGCTATTGCATTGAGGATGTAAAAATTTTGAAGAAAGCCTGTATCTGCTTTAGAACCAGTGTCATAGAAATGACAGAGCATACGGTAATGAGCGACCGTGAGTCTCAGATTGGTGAGGAAGATGTCTATAATGTGGACCCCTTTCAGCTGACAACACTCGCCTCTGTGTGCATGGCTATGTATCGGCTCAAATTTTTACCCAGTAACACCATCGCCATTGTACCCCCTGACAATTACAACATCACAAAAAAACGCTTCTCTACGCCCGCCACACAGTGGCTACTTCCCTTTTCTGGCTGCGATGGCTGAACTGAATATCCCCTCATCGGTTGTGGGTAATGCAACAAATAGAGAAAGCCTGGATCGCTTAAAAATACTGCCCCCCGATACAACGAACCCTCCTTCATCATCCCTTTTAACTCCTCAGAAAAGAACCTCTGATTTGCGTTACAGTTCTTTAAGTGCCCCTGGCTTAACATCCCCGCCGGGTTATTTACTAAACAAGAGGAGGGGTAGTCTATTATTGCCGTCGGCTGACTGGTTGAAACTGTAAATAAGCTGTTTAATTTTTTTTTTTTTCCCTCTGTAAAATAAGACATTGTATTGCTGTCCCTCTATACTATGTATCGTACTAACTCAACGCCTCTAGATGATTTTAGTCTATTAAGGCCTTAACAGCCGTTTTACTTTTTTACTTGTAAATACGTCTTGTAATTATTTCCTGGTGAAAACTGTGTTATCTTTTAAAAAATAAAATAAGCAATTTTTGACTCATACAATTGTGCTTTTTATTTATATGTAACCCCCGACTGTTGCGGCTAATCCCTGTACCGTCTCTATACAAATAAAAAATATATACAAATAAAAAAAATATATAAAAATATTATGTCTGGGGTGGGATTCGAACCCACGTGGACATACGTCCATTGGATCTTAAGTCCAACGCCTTAAACCACTCGGCCACCCTGACACTTGAGGGTTTAGCCTCTTAAAGCCGTATTCTGTCTGAATTTTAAAAAAAAAATGCTACGCCCTCTTTTCAACGTCATTTGAACTTTTCTGACATGCGCACTGCGTTATTTCAGAATAAACATGTCCAGACGTGCCCCCGTATGAAAAAAAACATGTTCGGGCATGCCCCAAACGCCTATAAACATGCCCGGACATGCCCCGCGTATGTATACGCCCCCTCCAATCTACGTCAACCGTACGCACCAATCACAAAAAAGAATAAAAAAATGCACATCATAATAAAAAAATGGAGTCTGGGGGATGTCAACCGCGTTTTTTTGGCTTAGGAGGCGTCAACCGCGTTTTTTGGCGTAGGGGGCGTCAACCGCTGTTTTTTGGCGCAGGGGGCGGCAACCTAAAAATGCGCAGGGGGCGGGGCCGGATACGGATGGGGCGGGACCGGATACGGAAGGGGCGGGACATAGGGCGGGTTTAAGGCCAAAAGGGGGCGGGGCTTAGGGGCAAAGGGGGCGTGGTACCTGTCAAAAAAAGTTTGACATAATGTATGCCTCCCTACTACTGACCTGTGTTTAGAAAGGTCTCTTCAAATTGTCACGAATGCCACACCTGTGTGCACATGACTTGTGTATGTGAAAGGGGTTTAAACTTCCAGCTAATCAGCTAACTCACCTCAATGTAGGGCACTAAAAATTAGCAATAGCTCTCCAAGAACCATCACTCTACACTTCAATTACGCTACCTCCACCAAAAACAATTTAAGGTCTTACCCTCAGGAGTCCTTAGTCCCCTATTTACTAAAAATTGAATTTACAGAAAAACCTAATGCTAATTGTATTGTATTGTATGTCTTTATTTATATAGCGCCATTCATGTACATAGCGCTTCACAGTAGTAATACACATGGTAATCAAATAAATAACAGATAATATAAATAACAGATCATGGGAATAAGTGCTTTAGACATAAAATTAACATTAAGGAAGAGGAGTCCCTACCCCGAGGAGCTTACAGTCTAATTGGTAGGTAGGGAGAACGTACAGAGACAGGAGGAGGGAGTTCAGGTAAGTGTGTCTGCAGGGGGCCAAGCTTTATGTATCATGTGTTCAGAATATCCACAGTGCTATTCATATGCTTCTTTAAGCAAGTGTCTCTTAAGTTGGGTCTTAAAGGTGGAGAGAGAGGGTGCTAGTCGGGTACTGAGGGGAAGGGCATTCCAGAGGTGTGGGGCAGTCAGTGAAAAAGGTTTAAGGCGGGAGAGGGCTTTAGATACAAAGGGGGTAGAAAGAAGACATCCTTGAGAAGAACGCAAGAGTCTGGATGGTGCATAACGAGAAATTAGGGCTGAGATGTAAGGAGGGGCAGAAGAGTGTAAACCTTTAAAAGTGAGGAGAAGAATGGAGTGTGAGATGCGGGATTTGATCGGAAGCCAGGAGAGGGATTTCATGAGGGGAGATGCTGAGAGAGATTTAGGAAAGTGTAGCGTGACTAATGTGTCTGAAAATACGGTTCATCTCTTCACAAAGGTACAAGGCCCCCAAATTTTTGATTTAATATACGAAAAGGGTACAGTGCTTGTTTGACAAAAGGAAATGTTACAAAATACAATATGTAAATGCAGACAGTTTAATAAAATAACAGGATATAAAAGAGCTTAGTACGTTACCACCTATTAAACTACTCGAGATGTCGCGAAATTGAATAGGTGAATTCCCATGTAATTTGATATAATACCCCTTGCTAATGAATTCTCCTTTTGATACTCCAATGCATTGGTTTTATGCCCAAAACTTTGTCTTTTTGACAAGGACAGGCCAACCTTTTGTAAGTGTGTATTATCTCCCACACATTAATCATTCATGAGATTTATGGCAGGGAGAGAGAATTATTTTAAACTCAAATGAATCTGAGAATATAAAATACCCGATTTCAATGCATGCCTGGACATCTGTCTTATCGTATTTAATTTTAATATTTGAGGGGGAAACAAATATCTGAAATATGCAATATGGACACGCCCTCACATATGATATTGTTGCACACATCTAATTTTGCCAGTCACAAATAATTTTTTGTTATATTTGTGTAGCCCTGTGTAGTTTTGGGGTTATAGTTCTTTCTCCTCCTGTGCAATAATCCATGGTAAGGGCAGGTTTGACAGGAGTAATCATGGGGTTTCCCCCCACACATGTGCTGTGCAGTAATTCAGTGAAGATAGTGTCATCAGGCTTTGTGTCCAATTACAGTGACACAGGGGTGGTGCCTATTGGAACTAAATATTGCATTGCACTTCCTGGATTTAGAGTTCCTCTCCCCCTTGAGAGAGGAGGTCTGTTCCAGCAAGCTGCCAGGGCTCTGGCAGGCTTTGTGGCCCTCCCGCTGGGAGTGGTGTGGGAGACTATTCCTCTTACTCCATCAGGGAGTAAGGGAAGAGCACGGACAGCTTCTAGGGCCCTGTCTAGGAGTGGTGTCCAGGGACTTACTTCGAGTGACAACCAAGTGATGAGTGGCTGAGAGACCGGCTGCATGATGGGCAGTCTGCCATTCCTGGAAAGAATAAAGTATACCTTTGATAAAGAGCTCTTCTCGCCTGAGCCTGGAGTCATTCAGGGAGAAGCTATACCAAGAGGTTCTCTTTCAGAGACTCCTCCCTACAACTCTGGGGATCTGGAAGAGATGGAGGCGCTGTACCAATAGTGAGTATAACTCAGCCATAACTCGAAAGCCAGTCCTTATGATATCCCCCATACCACTGCGGGAGACTCAGGAGTCCTGTAACCTAGCAGGTGCACCACACTATACCATACGTAACAAGGGGCAGTTTCCTCATGATAGGGCCAACATGAGATTGGGTGGGGGGGGGGGGGAGGGGGGAACACTGTTACATTTGTGAACTACACCAGATTGTAAATATCATATATTTTTACATCTCTAAGGAAATGGACAGTGCCCTTTCTATCACCTTTTGTCTGCTAACCAGAACAGTCTCACGAATTTTTACAATCCCTTTGAAGATACAATATCAAATCAATTAAATCTCTAGTACAACTGCACACTGTCACCAGTCACTACAATTATAAACATATTGTTTTTTTTCATTGTTCATTGTTTTATTGTCCCATTAATGCAAATACCTTGTTGACCCAGGTAACCTCACAGGAGACAGAGAAAAATAGGTATTTTTAAAACGAAAGTTAACCCATTGGTTGCTGTATTGTTACCATAACTGAATTGGTTAAAGGCATTAATGTGACAACAATATTTATGCTTTCAAACATGAATGATTTAAGTCTTCTAAAAATAATGTTTTCTTTTATTTTTATGGTCTGATTCTCTTCAGACCAAAAAGGAGCAAAGCACGCAGGGACAATTGACCTAAATATTATGCACTGACTACTGTATGCCAGATATTTTGAGTTACTTACCAGAACAAATAGGCAATATGAAGCTTGGTCTTGATGTTCAGGGATAGTAGAAAACACTGATAAAATCAAGCAGCTGAAGACTAGAAGAAAACTGAAAAAGAAAAGAAAGGATTAATTGACTGAATGCTCATTCTCTTTAGCAATTGTTTAAATCTCAAAAATGTGTACATTGACACACAACATTGGTTGAGTAATCTTTAAGGCAGCTACTTGTAGGCGCTCTTTCAGTAAATGTAATGAGAATGTTCTGCATAGTTAACAGTATGAAGCTCTACTTTTTTCAGTTACCAAATAATTTGACAAAAATGCAACACATTCATTAAGCATGGTCCAGTGAAACAAGTCAAATGATTCTTTGTCTTCGGACCCACTGTGTACTTTTAATCAAAAGTGCAGTTATGGTGCAAGAAGCATTGATTAAATATAATGTCAACATTGATATGTTTTTAATAAACACATGCGTTCTTCCTTCAAACCTTTCTTGGGTTCTATGAACGTCTACCATTTTGCAATGTACCCGATCCTTAACCCTGGTTTAAATAGGAGGTCTAACAATGTCTGCCAAAGATACAGTAAATCCAGAACTTCTAATTAGTTCATTTACACCTTCATTAGTATAAATCTTGCAAGGAACACTTCCAAATCAAAAAAATAGGCATACATTACAATATGTCTAAACAGGATAAATAACACTGTAAATTAATAAAAGGTAAAAGCAAATAAAAATATAATTTGTGAGCACATATATTGTGTAAAAGGTAAGACAAATATACAGTATATGCATTTTTTTAATAAGTGGATATTATTTACATGCATACGTCTAATTTATATAAAGCTATATACAGTACTGTATGTGTAATAAAATAAGTAGGGCTTCACTATTTGTTGCCTGATAGAGAATGTTTAGAATGTATAAATTCTAAAATCTAACAAAAATTGAAAAAAGAAGGAATGTTATGTAACCTAAGATCACAGAGTGGAAACTTTTTATTTTTGGTTGATTAGGTACAGAGAACTCACAGCTAATTCAATTTGAAATGTAGTGTTCCATTGGATTTTGATTTCCTGGCCTGCTACAGAAACAGATGATGCCTGTGTTAAGGTATGTTCCAGTTGACATTACCATAAACAAATGCTACAAATAGTGTTGCTCCCTGCCCCTTTTCTGTTAAAACAAAGTTAGACAGTAATAATCTTGCCCCAGGAATCAAGAGTCATTTTCCTTCTTACTCTGAGAGGGAGACTTGAGAGAGAGACAGAGATTATATATTCCCTCAAACTCACCTTCAAGTAACATGTGGATAGGCACCTATGCTCAGAGGAATACACCAGAGATACTTTAGATATATGATAATAGGAGTAATTTACATATACTTTCTATATCCTATTAGCATACAGTATATCTCAGGTGTGCTCCTTCTTGTTCACGTGTCTTTCCACGTTACTTTCTTGCTCCTCTCTAGCAAAACCCATATTTCAGCCTCTGGAGGGAGCTACCATGACCTTCAGGTATGACCTAAGTAACATCGTTAAATTGTAAAATGTGGATAGGCGTTATTACAGAGAACACCTCTTCTGCATATCGTTAGCATTAATGTCCGTTGTAACTGAAATCAACACTTAAATCTGCGTTATTCCGTTTGAAGATAACTGATAGCACTCAACGATATGTTACCTTAACATCTCATTAAGTCAATGACAGAGCATTGTGGATCTGAGCCTTACTGAGCTACCAAATATTCAACATTGCCATGTGAGGAACAGCTTTAACAACAATAGGAAAAAGAAAATGCCACAGCTCCTCCCTGGTGCTTTCTTTCACCCAACCAAATGATCCTCATTTTATATTACAGCATGGGTAATTAAAGACAACTTCTGAAAGCCACACAAAGAAGATGTTCATGGAAATGAGGTGCTGGTGCTAATTAGTCTGTGGTCCCAATTAGTAAATAGAAACCACATATGTACAGTAGCTGTACCTAGGAAATATGCTATGTTGGCAAAGCCTCATCGCAGATGTGATACCTAGAGTGAGAGAATTAGAGATTGTGGAGCTCTCGGAATGCAGAGGCAGATATAAAATCATCCCTAGCACGGGCAGCATGGGCAATCAATGCAGTTGTACTGTAAATTCTGCTTATGCATATGTACCATAATTCTATAAATAATAAAGAGAACCCAAATTTATTTTCTTTTATTTTTTTGGTAACATCATTAAGTTGTATTAAAAAAAAAACAAGGAAGTAGACGGAGCATACAAATACAACATCCCAAGTCAAAGGATAAGGAGTCTTGCTTCCAAGAATATTATGGGAAATTTGTATTTCAGATGAAGCAATTTTCTCCTAGAAGTAGCAAATACATTTTCTTGAGTTATTTTGTGCAGTATTCAAATGAAATGTGTTTGATAATTATTTAATTCATTTTTAAATGTAATCTCTTGGACAGAGAGTATAACGCCACCTTTGTGTAGCTGGTTTAAAAAAATATTGATGTTATTATTCGTAAATAATCCAATATAATAAATATTGTGTGAAGTAACTTCTCATCTAGTAGGAAAGTTGACACAAACTACTATGATACAATAACACAAATTAACACAAAATTAAATTGGCTCTTTTAGAATGAACTTAGCTTAACAGCAACACCCCTCCGCCACACTGCCTCCCACTCCCCATTACACAATATATTTCTTTTTTAGCTCACCTTAACACAGGGGTCACCCAGAACGGATCTGTGGAAACCCCATCATTTGTATTTTTTGTGTGTTTGTTTAGAGGCAAAAATCTACAAATATGGCTGCAGTGTCATGAATAAAAAGCTCTCACGCTGACGTAACTTTTTAATTAGTCGCCGGATCGAGTCCCGACCATCTCTTGTAAAGTAGTTTTGTTTGGTGGATACAGAGAAAAGGGGGGGGGGGTCAAGGGGTGCTCCAATCTTATGACAACTAGATCAACAGTTAACAATCTTCATGGACCCCAATATAGCAGTGTGGGTATGAATTGGCCTGTGAGTCACTCATAACAGCATGTAGAATAATGTCCTCATAGTAATTAAGGAAGTCCAGGTTAGAGTACTAAACTATAATGGTCAAACATAAAGAAATATAATCCTTACCCACTTCTGCTGTCTGTAGGGGTCCATGGAGGAAATCCAAATACAGGTAGAACAAAGAAGCAAAGGCGCACTGCCAGGGAGTCAGGTGGTGCAAAAATTAGAATCCATTTATTTCAGAACATCCCTGATAACAATTTTTGATACATACCCCGCACAGGGGGTGATTCTATGTAGTTCGAAGAGGCCATTCGGGCTGTTTCCGGCCAGAAACACCTATTGACTTCAATGGGGATATTTGGTTGAAAACAACTTGAAGAGCCACTCTGGACAATACAAAATAAGGCCTTTAATCTCTTTCTGATATAGGGTAGTGCAAATCCACCTGCTTTGTGATGGCCAACAGCTGTTTCAAACTTGATTACCAAGTTTTTTATACGGTTCTTGTTGCAGGCGCAAGCATAAAATATTTTTGGAAATTATTGTGCATCACAACTCAGTTTTCTTTCTGTAGAGAAAGGCCACTGTATGAAGTCAGAACCCAGAGAAGTTCAGCGTTTGAAAAGGTCATTCTTTAAAGCAGGAGAAAGGAACTACCAACTGTGAAACATGGCTAACATAACCCTGGTATTACTGTAATTGTGTTACTAAAAGTTGAATAACAATAAAGGTTTATAATAAAGTACAAAAGGTACAGAACATGGCATGGCAAAATACGGTGTCCCCTCAGTCTGATTATAATTAGTAGGAGCTTTTAATATATTTGGTACTTACATCTGAGGCCCCAAATATATATATTTATTGTCTCTGAGATTGTAAGGTAGTAAAGAAACAAAGTGACATTTTAATGGAAAAACATTTCCTTCTGCAAGTTATGCTCCACTGAAATGCAAATGAATGCTCTCGCTTCTGACATTCTGCAAGTGTAGAGAATTGAAATGATGAATAATTACAAAGTTCTATTTTAATGAAAAAGTTGACATTGTGGAAAATAAATATATAAAGATATGTTGCATTTAGCTAGATTTATAATATATCACACGGGCAATGAAATTGGACTTTTTATAGTATTATGGTCCATATTTACTAAGCAGTAATATGACATAAACACCTTTGCTCTCTGGAACAGGTGGTAAGTTGTCTTATGATGCCACAGAGTGCCTAACAGCATACAGTATCACTACTTAGTTTATCTGGGCCCATGAGCTCTGAAACAGTTATGCAAAAAAAAAATACAAAACTTTAAGGAGTTGAAATGCCTCTCACAAAACCTTATAGAAACTGAAAGATTACCAAGCATAGCCTGTCTCAATTACCCACTTCTGAGGTATAATCTTTTCAACGTGTCTTCCAAAATGGATTGTGGCAACCAGACGGTGAAAAATAATAGTTTTGATAATGCAAGCCATACCGCGTGCATTCTCCACCATTAATAGTTTTAACTTGAACTGTTTATGCAGGAAAATGAGATATGGCAACCTTATACTGTATATAACCTTATTACCATTTGTTTAAAGTGTTTGACAAGTGCTGTATAGAGCATAAGCTTTCTTCCATAGAAGAAGCCTTGGAAATGTATATTGTAAAATTCCATTTAGAATGACTAGTTCTTTAAAGCAGCATTCGTGTACAGATGCAGTGTTATCTAAGTTAATCTTAGGCATGAGGAAACTGCTGCTAAATGGGGCCTTACAGAGGCCGGATCGCAGCTTTTCCATGCCCCAAAGCCCTGTAAACTGACTGCCCTGAAGGGATTAATGCAGTGGGGCTTCCTGATTTTCAATGGGAGTCCCGCTGCATTAATCCTACCAGGTTACCACCAGTCTAAGGCCCGTTCTATAGTGCCAGGCGCGCGCTACGATGTGCGGGCGCGCGAAATTTTAGTTGGCTGACGTTAGTCAGCCTTTCTATAATGGCACCGCGCGCGCGCGCACGGCAAGGAGCGTAGAACCGGCCGACAGGGGGAAAGAAGAAAAAAAGAAAGAAATCGCACCACTACAGCCGCTGAAAAGGTAAGTATACTGTATGTGTGTATATGAGTGTATATGTGTGTGTATGTGTGTGTATGTGTGTATGTATGTATGTATGTGTGTGTGTGTATGTGTATGTATGTACAACATATTAAAAAAAATATTTCAGGATTTATTTATTTAGTTTAAAAACACACACACACACACACATATACACATATATGCATACACATACACACGCACAGTCGCGCACAGTATATACACAAAACGTGTGCGGCACGTTCACGCGCCTTCGCACAGGCACGCGCGCATGGCCGCACACTATATATAACAGCCCTAAGAGTTGCACAGAGCAAGCAGAGAGAAGCAGTCCCCCTCTCTGCCTATCCCCGCACAGCTATTGCAGCAGATGGCGCTGTTTTTATTACTATTTTTAGTACATAGGATTGAAGCAGGGGGTCTCTGGAGCTGAACTGAATTAATTTCATGTCCGGGGAACCCCTGCTTCCTGAGCTACAGGCCTCCGTATCAGGCGCCTACAAGTTTAAATCTCAGCCCACATGACTGGGACACTTGACAGGAAGTGAAGGAGGTGTCAATACTGCCACGAAAGATGAAAAGAAGATCTACCCACCAATGACTTCTCCTCAAGCAATGGAGGATCCTGGAGTTCTTTAATTAGGCATGGATTGTTTTTTCTGTTTTGGGGTTGGTTTCATTTTAATGCAAATTGATGATCATTGCTTTGGGTCAAGTGAGGATCATTGCTTCGTGGGTCAAGAGGTGATTGATGCCGTAGTTGGATGAGGTGGATGGGTATTCAACCCAGCAAAAGTTAGAAACACATTTATTGACAATAGGGTGAACATTGATTGCCAATGTGGCTATCTGTGCCCTCTGTTGAGGGCATATGTAACCACAGTGATAATCAATGGATTTAATGGCTAATGTTGGTTTTTATTGTATTGCAATGTGTATTTTATGGCATTGTGTTTTTTTTTTCATGCTTTACAAATGGGCAAAACGGCTATTAGCCATATTTGGCTAATAGGGCTATTGCCCATTTCTGTGTTTGATTATTGGGGCAGAAGGGGTGGGTAATTTGGGTGGGTAATTGGGGTAGTTGCCCTGGGGAGGGTGGTTAGGCCTCCTAGGGGTAGAAGGAGGAGTTAACCCCTTAATTACCCTAGAGGTTACTACCCACTAAGGTAATTAAGGGGTTACTGGCCAGTAGATAGTGTTTTAATGGTTGGGCATCAGCTCTTTATTGGATGCTGGTGCCACTGAGGAGGATGACGAGGATGGTCTCCATCATGGCAGGGGTAAGTACTACTTTTATCTACTATAGGGGGCCATTGATTGCTTTTGACTGGGCAAAAGCGCTATTAGCTAGATCTGGCTAATAAGGCAATTGCCCATCACTGTGGGGGGGGGAGAGGGTGAGGAGGGGTGGTTGTTAGGGGTATATGGGGTGGGTGATGAGGGTAGTAGGGTGCCCATTGATTGCCCTGTTGACGGCATAGATAGCTATAGTGACAATCAATAGATTTAATAACTTTTGATATTGTATGATTTTATTGTAATGTGTACTGTATTTTATTTTGTAATCTATATTTTTTGTATGCTTCAAAAATGGGCAAAAGAAGAATCTGGCTAATAGGGATATTTTGTATGCTTCAAAAATGGGCAAAAGAAGAATCTGGCTAATAGGGATATTGCTCATTACGGTGTGTGTTAGGGATAGAGGGGTGGGTTATGGGAGTAGTTGCCCCCGGGAGGGTGATTAGGCCTCTCGGGGGTAGCAGAGAGTTAACCACTTCGGGGTTATTAATGTATTTTTTTAATTAAAGCTTAATATTGATTTACAATGTATCTAGGCTCTCCATTGAGAGGGTCTAGTAATCCACAGTGACAATCAATGGTTTTATGTCTCAAATGATTTAAAAAAAAAAAATATATATATATATATATATATATATATATATAAATAAATATATATATAAATATATATATATATATATATATATATATATATATATATATAAACTACTGTACTGGGGAAACTTGTATCGCGTCATATCTGTACCTTCAAAATCCAATGTTTTAAAAAAATTTAAAAAAATCAGTTGTGTAATATTAGATAATACTTACTACTTTTTTTAAATCCCCCCCCCCACCCATACCCTTTATGCTCTTTTTAATCAGTTTAAGGGGCACACTCATTAAACTTCGATGTTATCACTGCCAAATCGAACGATTTGGCATGACCCTACCTCGCGGTCTCACAATTTGTGTTATCATGGTACTTGTGTTATCTCAGCCTTTTTCTAAGTCCTACCCCACCGATCTTCTCGCAGTCTGTAAGAGCTGCACAGAGACAGCGGCATCTCCCTGTACAGCTCTTGCAGGCGATTGCACTGTTTTTATTCAAATTTTAATAACAGAGTATTGTAACAAGAGTCTCCGGAGCTGAACCGCATTAATTTCAGGTCCGGGGACCCCCTACTTCCCGAGTTACAGGCCTCGGTATGGAGTGCCAGTATCTTCTGTGCGTTTAAATGCCCCGGTCACTTGTTGCGGGAGATTTAAATAATGCAGGGAGATACCGGCACCCCATACCGGAGGCCTGTAACTCAGGAAGCAGGGGGTCCCTGAGGATAAAATTAATGCGGTTCATCTCCGAAAAACCCCTGCTTTAATAATGTGTTAATAAAATAAAATAAAAACAGCTGCATTACATTAGTGGCTAGCAGCTAAGGCAATGAAGGGGTCAAGCCAGTGAGAAAGGGGAAGACACCTTGGCGCATGAATATATATCTGATGATGATTAGAAATACTGATTGGCGTACCATGTTTCCCACAGAATAAGCAGTGATAATTTTTTTTTTTAATTTATTAAAAATGAATACATTGGAATAGATCCCTATAGGGAATATTACATATAAACAATACCTGTGTCTTGACTGAGCTCTATCAATCCGCATATACAGTACATAAACATATATTATAAAAAACATGCATGAAGGAAACACATCCACGGTGTGGACTTTAGCAGAATTAATACAATAACCACAATGGTAATTGCTATGTTGTTTAAATTGTGAATGTCCTAATCTTCAGGGATATGGATAATTGTGCTGCATCCCAGTTAAAAGTTTTATAGCATGTGATCCCCTCTTTCTTTGAGGAAGTGTAATATACAAAACTTGCAGAGTATAGTTGCACACTCTGTGATGTGTGTGTTGCAGCCTTGGGTTTTTAATGAATAGTCTTCTTGGAGCTGAGATGCGGTTAATTTTTAACTGCGGGGGTTTCTTCACTTAGGTGTATCTAGGTATAGTTGTCTTGTTGTTGGGTAATGAAGCTGCCTGTAAATGTATTTTTATTACGTAAGCTGGAAGCCGGGGGTCTCTGGAGCTAGTATTAATGCGTATCAGCTCCAGAGATTCCCGGCTTCAATCAGATGCAGTAAAAATATTTTTTTTCTTCTAAATCACACTGCGGATCCCCCCCAAAATTGCTGGGTTTGTTTTGAAATAAAGTATAACAGATTACAGCATTATCCTTTCTACTAAAAAACAGAGGATAATGGATTATTCTGCAATATGCTGCACACCTTTCTGCCTGAACGTTTAGATAAGAAAGACATAGCCATGAAATAGACAAATACATTGTCACACAAGCAGTAGTTTCTTGACCCCTGTTAGGGCAGAAGATTATGAAAATATATTTCTCCTGAGGACTACGGTATGGGCACAACGCATCTTATTGATTGAACAGACCGTACATTCCAAAAGTCCTTTGGAGATGTCATCTAAAGGTATATCTCAGTCCCACCATTACTATCATCTAGAGAAGGAGTGGCTCAATGAGTAAAGACACTGACTGGCACTGAGAGTTTGAAGCACTCTCAGGTGAACCTGGTGTTGGCTCCTTGTGACCTTGGGCAAGTCACTTTATCTCCCTGTGCCTCAGGCACCAAAAACATAGATTGTAAGCTCCACGGGGCAGGGACCTGTGCCAGCAAAATGTCTCTGTAAAGCGCTGCGTCAAACTAGCAGCGCTATACAAGAACATATTATTATTATCTAGTATAAAAAGCCATGATCCAGCTCCAAACATATACAAAATGGATTACTAAAAAGCTATTAGGATTCCCCTGCTCAGTAGCTCATTGAGATTTATTGTTTGTATGTTCTTCATTTCTGTCACCATAAAAGGTACAGAATAAATCAAATGTAAAAGCAAAGTAACACATGTGCTTGCTGTATAGACACTTTTGTTAACGGAGATGGGCTTTGCCTTCATTTTATAATGCTACAACCACAAAATCAATTATATGTTTTGCTGCATGGGGTAACCCCTTCAGTACTGCAAGAGCATCCTAAGAAATTGCTCTGCCATGAATTGTAAGACCTTCTATCACTAGTCTTTGCTATTTGTAAATTAAGATGTAATTCTACTAATGTAATAATTTGGAGTCACCCTCTCTCTACCTTTCTACTTTGGCAACGAAGAGCTTCATCCTGCTTCATAATTTTTATGTGAATAGAAGTGAGAAGAGTTTCCAATCTATATATCTATAAAACTGTTGTGTTTGCTTCTATAAGTCAAGAGTCAACCAATATAAATGTACAAAGTTGTTTTAATTGTATTTTTATTGCTGCTCATAGTATATACAATGGTAATTGGAGCAGAAACAGAAAACGTTCATTGCTCCAAAAATAGGGATCGGACTACTGTCAACTGAAATGAGATAAACTATTTATACTGTTCAAAACCAGTACCAATCGTGCAACAGGTACGTATAAAACCATATGTTGGTTAATGTGACGCCGCACATGTATATTGGCTATATATCACTATGGTGTGCATGCTATCTACATAGCCTGGTTGGAGTTTAATAGATCTCAGACTCAATGAGGCCTTTCCAAAAGCACTCCAGCACATATTTACTAAATTATGCTATTCCATAAGGCAGGGGTGCACAAACTTTTTTGTTTGCGCCCCCCTGCCTGCTTTCCCTCCCTACTTGTGCCCCCCCCCCTTTACCTTCTCTCCGGTATCATTTGACGTGACAACGTCATGTGACGAGGCATTGCCATTTGACCCCAAAGCGTCATTTGACGCTGTGTTGTCATGGTGACGCATCACCAGAAGCCACCGGAGAGCAGGTAAGATAGCAGTTACAGAGGCTTTGCGTGCTCCCCCAGCATTTTATTTAAATGTTGTGGGGTAGAATGTGGGGCCCTGTAAGCGAGGCGCCCCCCACAGAAAATGTTGCGCACCCCTGCCATAAGGCCCTTCCATGCCCGCAAGACACTTTTGGCCCATGACTTGAATGGGCTGTATGGTGTCTTACGGCATAGCACCACACAACAAATATGGCTCTAAATATCTGTTTTTGGTGGCTGAGGAATATGGAAAGTTTTCTACACGCTTACAAAACAATTCTACGGTGTTCATTTAAAAAACATGACTGATGCATATCTTCTGTTATAACATTAAGGGCAATATTTATTATTATGCAGTGCTAAACCATAAGACACCATGCAGCAATTGAAAAGGCCATTAGCAGCCTTATGGCAGAGAATCTCTTAGTAAATATTGTCCTAAGTATTTAGTTGATTTATAACCCATTTGTCATGAACTAAAGGGGTTATCCTTCAAGAAACCAATCTGGCACAAATCTCTTGATAGATTATAAAGTATAATTGAAGAATAATCATGCTACTTACAAATGAAAGGTGTTTTTGTTTGCCTTCCACTGGATCAATATAAATACAAATATAGACTGAGTATTTCAGTCTACTAAATTCAATATGGGTTGAACTCAACCTCATAAACTACTATGTAACAAAAAGAAAGCTCAGCACAATCGCTTGTTAGAGGCGTGCAGGTAGAGTGACTGATTCAGTCTCACTCTTACTTTGCGTCTCTTACAGACAGGTGAAACCCGGTAAGATTCACACAGCGCGAGTTCCATTCAGACGCAGAGACCCCCGCTGTGTTAGTCCCGATGGGCCATTACCGACTGCTGTGCGGTGCGTTGCAGACTGTCAAGGCATTGCACACGGCTGACCAGCACATTCTCGCAGCCGCGCAACAGATCTGTATGTCACACTTTCCCTGTCACTAAATTGAAATGTTGATACTGTATATGCATAGATGTTTTTTTAAAACTATACATTTAAGAACCTTTCCAAAATCTCACTGATTTGGATGTCACCATTTTTGTTTTAAATAAGAGAGACATCAGGAAAATAGTATTTTACTTTAGATACCACTACCAGCAGTTATAGGGAATACTGTACATGTGAAACGTAATTAAATATAAAATAAAAAGAATATCAATGTACGCTAGAGGGCACTCTTGTAAACCAAAAACAGATTTGTTACTGAAATGTGATTTTACTATTTTGATTGATTGAGGCTTAATAGCACTTACTGGTTAGGCACAGTGAGAATGTGAATCAAACCATATTGCCTTTACATTTTTTCCTACGTTTAAGGCCACTTTGACATATCTATCTATCTATCTATCTACCTATCTATCTATCTATCTATCTATCTATCTATCTATCTGTCTATCTGTCTGTCTGTCTGTCTGTCTGTCTGTCTGTCTGTCTGTCTGTCTGTCTGTCTGTCTGTCTGTCTGTCTGTCTGTCTATCTGTCTACCTATCTATCTATCAGTGTGGAGTTTGTGTATATTACTGTGGTCATTACTCCCAGGAATTTTTCAACACAGGAGGTACCTGTACTTCTTTAGGAATCCCAGTTGAAGATCAGCATTTGCTGTTACCTTAGATCCATATTTCTTAGATGCAATACATTATAAAATATGGTCTCCATTTTCTTACTTAGCCATACAGGAAGGAAAAAACTAAATTGCATAAACGGCTGTAGAAATAAAATGTGTCTATAGATAATTCCTGCTGACTTCCTCAGGCTTGAAAACTCTTGGTAACTGAAAAACAGGTTATTGTTCTTATTTATTTTATGAATTTTCTCCCAACACCAGATCTCCTTCATCTACCCTCACTTCGAGGTAACAGTTCTCAATTTTGGCCACAATCATATATCATATCATATATCATATATCATATCATATATCATATATCATATATCAGTATTTTACTTCTTCTTGCCTTCATTAAAGCCAACTGTGCACGTCAACATTTTTTTAATGTACAGTGACTTTGTAACAAGGGACACTTCTTAAAGAAGAAATGTGATTTTCCACCAGTTCATTTGATTTGAGTTTGGTGAGAATTGTTGGGGAATTGTATAACATGGACACGAGCCAGAAATGTGTTTCCTGATATTCAACCATATTTATTTAGAAATACTTCTATCCAAAAAATGATACATTGCTTTTTAAATTATTCCACCTAGCTTTGACTTTCCCAAAATAATGAATTTTTCTTTACATACAGTACTCTAGTTTTGTGTTTGTAAATATTTTCAGATTTCCTAACTCACTTTTTTAACCCCGACAATGTCACAGAAGTCAGCAAAAAATTGTATGAAGCGAGTTTCTTTAGCCAGCCAAGCTCTCTCCGGTTAGCATTCCATTATGGATTTTTTTTAGCATGGACGACCCTGTAAAATACTTTTTGATCAGGCTTAAAAAAAATAAAATTTGCCTCATTCTCTTTTTCCACCCAATGTTCTAGATGCATCCATTTTTTCCTATCAGAATGGTGTCCTCTGCATCATTGGTGAATTAAACTAATACAGAGAAAATTCATTGGAAACTTGAAGTTGAACGTCCAAAATTTAGAGCTATTAAAAAATGTTAATAAACACATGTAAATGAAAACATGATGTGGTCAGCTAAATGTCATGTTGAAATAAACTCTGCTTCAACTTTATATAGAACTTGACATCTCTAGAAAGCACATTTTACACAGAAGTGATTTGTGATACAGTAGGTGCTTTACATTTTGAGACAAGATGTCTGTTTTAAATGTAATTCAGTGAGACCAGACAAGCTCATTAGCCAAATACAACACAAAATCAGCAAATGACAGAAAAATTCAAGCTTACAGAATGCAGTGACTATTGGATACCTTTTTTTTCTGATTCGATTTTGAAATCTTCCTATTGGCAGTAATTCAATATTATATTTTTGTTTGGTAGCTCATCAACTCTCTCTGGTTCAGCAAAAAATAAACAACATGAAATGCAATGTCAGCATGCCAGTAATGCGTGTCTATTTGTATGACCACAAATAGATACCTGTATGCGAGCAATGCCTCACAGAATAAGGTATGCTTTCTTCTGCTGGGTGATATGGAATGTTTGTGAGGAAGTCTACTTCTCCAGCTACCATGTCTGGCTTCCCTTTGCTATTAGAATATAATTTGCCAGAACATTCCTTGGCCACTGTCTATGCTTTAACTGGCTGCAATACATTTTTATAAAGTTCAGTATCAAGTACAACTCTCGACACAGATGCTTCAATCCAGATACCATTCATTCATAGGTCAAGGCTCTTGGTTCTTATAACTCCAACTTTGGGATTCAAGAAAACACAGAAAAGGGAGATAGCAAATCCTTTCATTCTTTTAGTTCTGTTCAACAGGGCAAAAATATGTTGTGTCCATGGACCCATGTAGCCGATTCTTTGTTTAAACCTCTTGCGAGCAACTCTCTAGAAAAGCAAATAATTTGGCGCTGAGCTTAAATGTTATTCAAAAGTAGATATATATTGAAAACTAGTTATGACAATTAAACAAAGACAAATACCTCAAGCTGTCTTATAAATATAACCAAATTATGTAGGCAGTATCTATTGATCTTAGTATGGGGACAATCTTAAAGCAGCAGTCCAAGCTGCCAGTTTATTTTATTTTTTCCTCCCTTTAATATGTGCATCAATACAATCCACACAATGATGAGTAATTAGCTATGTTAATGATCAACCCGTTTTCTGCAAAGATTCGGCTCCGGGGTTCACTAAATGGCTGTCAGTGCAGCAGAAGAGGACCAAAGATGCAAAGTGTGTTGGGGAATATCATGTAACCAGACAGTCACTAGATACAATACTGCTAGAGAGAGGGGGTTTGTCAGAGCCTGTTTCAGAAGAGGAACGGGATGTGACTTTGTAAATGGTTGCTATTGAAACAAAAAATGCTTGTTCATAGTACATACAAAATGTCATTCAGAGTTGTTTTTAATTTATTTTGATACACGTATTTTCTCATAGTATAGAACTGATTTATTTAAAAAAAAAAAAAACACATGTAGGATATTGCTTAGTCTGCAGATTTAATGTTCTGATTTGTTGGGATAATCAGCCCTGGTAGTTAGAATGGTCACCAGAAAGTTAGTGTTTTCACGTAGACAGATTGTATCCCTGCCAATGAGCTTCCTCACTGCATACACTGTAGAGATTATGGAAGAGAAAAGGTGCTTTAAAGGTAAGCTTTTAAGTTCCTACTCCAGTGGTTTCCAATCTTTTTAAACTGCTTCCTTGCCCCCAAAACAATATTTTTTTCTTTGGAAACCCTATTATATACGGTGAGCAAGATGTGTTGACCAAAGTTTGAGGACTGAGACCTCAAAGCCATGTATATGCATAAGTATTACACTTAGTGGAATGCAGCCGATTGTTTTCTTGATGCAGGAAAACTGCCCTCTTTCTATTAGTCACTACAGTGTAATGCAGGGGAGCGCAAACTTTTCCCCCTGCAGTTCCCCTCTCTCCGTGTGCCCCCCCTCTTACCTCGGCTCCAGCGTCTGCGTCATGGTGCCACGTTACCATGGCAATGTGACATCATATGACCTTGCTGTGTCATTTAACAACAACGCGTCTAAGAAGCCGCCAGAGCCAAGGTAAGTGAGGTTTACAGAAGCCTTCGCCGCTTCCCCGGCACTTAATTTAAGTACCTTTGTGAAGCACGCGGGGCTTTTTTAAACCCTGCGCCCCCCCACAGTCAGTCTCCCGCCCCCCCAGTTTGCGCACCGCTGGTGTAATGCTTTCTATTTCTAACCTCAACTTTGTCTTTTTATCACACAATATGCTCCTTTTTCTTTGCAATTTCAGATGTATCTCCTGTAATATAACATGTACCCCCTATCACTCTGAGCCCCATTGTAAAACTAGTGAGCTCTCCCCTAATCCTATCAGATTGGAAAACATTGTCCTACGAACACCTACCTGATGAAAGTCGGTTTGTGGGCATCACAAGTGAAACATCTCTTTTTTGTGTTGTCCGTTTCCTTGAAAATGAAAGGCAACTGATTATCACTGCAAGATGGGTCCTAGGAAGTGATTGTTAAGAAAGGGTGTCACTTAAACCATGAGTGAATTGTAGAGCATGTTGTCTCTTTCTTTTTCTTCAAACTCTGTTCTACGCAATAACTTTAGTCCTTAACTATTGCTTTTCTTCCTCATCCTTACAAGTTGCTTTTCCACCAAGGCCAGCATCTGAATAATATATATATATATATATATATATATATATATGTATATATATATATATATAATTATTTTTTTGTGTGACAACTCTGCCACATTGCTGTCTCTGCAAGTTCTGGAACAGGTAGTTTCTGTGGCATTCCAGCAGTCTCTCAGTGTGTCTCCGTGAGAAGCATGAAGCTTCTGCAGGATCGCAGACTGTATGTAAGTTCCTGACTTAAAGAACTCAGGCGCTAATTACATACAGCCTCACAGCTAGAGTGTGGTCTGCTGCCACACAGTGAGGAAGTTAACCTTTCAGTCCCTCACATATCCTCCCCCTCAGCTCAGACTTGCTGGGGTGAGCTACTGTGTACACCCATCAGTATAAGCCATCTTCAGGCGGCATCCTCAATCTGAGCTCTGTAAGGCAATCCTTTTCAGGAGATGTGAAGACCAGTAGTCGCCATTAGACATTGACATGTGCTGTTTGTGGGCAACAGCTCTCCAAACACATCAATGTCCTTGTCTGAGAAATCTGACTTCAATTTCTTCTCCTCTTTTTCTTCTTTGACTTTCAGTCCAGCAAGCCCTTGAACTCTGCTTTAATTCTTTCTATGTCTTTCACACTGTAGGACTTTTTCCTAGGCTTCTGGCGGAACCCATGGATTTTATTCTCTTTGCTTTTATGTCGTGGCAAAGAGCTGTGAGAATTGGAACTGTTCGAGGGACAGCGTTGTACTTCGTTGCTTTCCAATCTTTGAACATTCCAACACTGAACCTTCATGGTTCTTCTTACTGTCTTAATGTCTTTTCTCAAGACCATTTTCACTCATACCATTCATTTTTTATTTCCCATTTGGGTCTACTATTTGGTACTTAGAAGATGAAGTACAGAGGCTTGCTACCTCATCAGTTTGTGACCACAATGATTAGTCGTGGTTGAAGAGGACACTGGTGACAAAGTCCTTGTAGTGAAAGAAATCTGTCCTGCGCTCAGGCAGCTTGGTAGAAGCACACTAGGTGTCAGTGTGTGCCACATAGATTGGAGCTGGAGAGTATGCATGGGCCAAAGTAAAGTCAAAGCCGGGAAGGAAAAACCTTACCTATGTAGGCTCATAAACCTGGTCCTGCTCTCCTCTTGATCTCCAATGTCTGGACGTGCAGCCTTCTGAAGAATTGGCATAGGAAGAAAGGAATCCGGCGCTACAGCATGTAACAAACTCCAGGGCACTTCCGGGTTAGAACAAAAACTTTATTGGACTTCACGAACATACAGCTACACCACAGTCTCCCCCTCAATGCGTTTCACGCTAGAATCAGTGCTTCGTCTTGGAGTCCTTGTTGCCTGTACACTACAACAGTGTCGCTTCAAGTACGTGCAATACAATGATGTGCTTAGCTTCCTCAACCATGCAGAGGACTTCTCACTCAAGCTCACCTTCCATTTCACCAACTTGTTTTTTTTTACTCGCTTGGCAACAAGTTCTTCTATGCATCGTTCAATCTCCTATTCCCTGTCACTAGCGTGACAATCTGTTTCTAGCTCAGCACCATTAATCTCCAGCATCTCAACCTTGAAGTTTATCAATTCTGATTGTACCCCGTATCACAAGAAGAAATGACGATCGTTGGAAAAAGATGGTATTCGACTGGATACCAAGAGATATTAAAAGACCAAGACGATATGTAAAACCATAGAATTCAAAGAGGGTGTACCACTTATATACAGTGGTGTGAAAAAGAAAGTACACCCTCTGTACACCCACAGCATGGAAATCAGAACGTGCTCACAAGTGATCTTTTTATTTGCTATATGCAATGCGGTGGAGGTTTCTTGTTGCCTGTTTCACCCACCATACTGTAACTTAAAATGTGATGGTAAACCCTACAGTCTTGAAAATGCAAAGCCAGCAGTACAACCAACTTCACACTCATGATACCCATTAAGGTTGAAACATGTCTGTGAAATGGTTTCTCTGGCTTTGCATCTGATTCCCATGTTGTGCTTTAAAGCTATGTTAACAGCGAGCATTGGCTTATATGGGCTCCATGTAACAATGGTTTTTCAGACAAAAGGTGACACATTGTGTGCTCATTTGCATGTCATTTCCCAGAATCCCTTGCTGCAGTGGAAGCAATATATGCTGGGGATAATGGTGAAAGGCAGGGTTACAGAATTGCCTAAGACATGTGAATGTGCTCACAAGTTATCTTTTTATTTTATGTGTGTGTGTGTGTGTGTGTGTGTAACCCTTGCTTCCTGGCTCCCTCAGGAGGTTACATCAGTGTAGTGATGTATTAGGCATCTGCATTGAGTTACCTGGTCTCTGTGGCTGTTGTGGTGTGCTGGCGATGGAAAAGATAGGCGCCAGGAGTTTTGTAGTTACCAATTTGTATTTACAGTGTTAGCTGAATAACAACTTCTCCAGATGCATCACTGCATTCCTGGAGAACCAGTCTTAGGATAGTTTCACTGGTTACATAGACATGCAAGATAGAGTATTCCTTCTGTTATATATTCTCCAAATACTTTCTGGGTTCCTGATGGGGCTGCCACTTTATATCTTTGGAAAAATATGTCCTTTGTATTATCTCTTGCTCTGACCACCCATTTGGGTAGCACTTTGGTGCAAGGATGGCAGAGGGGGGTCTCTCCTCCATGGGCCCTACTGTATGTTCCCCTGGAATGTTCACAGTGGGAGGGTATCCGAAGCTACATATTACTCTTCTACTAATACATTCTGGGTCCCTCCTTGGGCTACCCCTTCTCTCTCTTTTAGAGAGGACTTGTATTCTGTTCTGCCTATCCCCTTTACAGAGCTTTAGTGCTGGGGTGACTGAGATGACTCCTCTCAAGTTGTGTCCCACATATTACTCCCTTGGGATACTCGCAGAGGCAGTGTTTACAGGGCACTATCTAATACTTCCAGGCTAGTCCCAGGGCTACTATTTGGGTAACTCCTATGGGACACAGTCCTCCCATCTGGGAGCCTGTACTTCTCCTGCATGCTAAGGATCCTAACTTCAAAGGCACTTCCCTATCTATTAAAGCAACAAAGGGAATATTCCACTAGTTACATAACAATGTCCTTACATATTTATAGGGGAGACCCCCTCCTCTGGCTCTCCTCCTGGGATCTGAGGATTGAGTCCTACTGTAACCCCCTCTTATTTTGAACTACTAGTGACATCCCTTGTCACCATACCTACAGGGGCAGTAGTTTGGATTCTGCATTCTATACCAAGTGACAGACTAGGTACATTCTAGAAGGTAGGTGGAGCTAAAAGTATAATTTGTGTCCTATACAATACGTCTACTTCTAAGTTCTACAGCATCAAACAGAAAAGTAAGAATCACCATGATTAAATATTTTTGTGTGTAATGTCTACATCAGAAAAAAACATGAATATAAATGTAGTGAATATTGTTGTTCTGCTTTATGGTCTAATTTAGAAGTACCTTCCTAACTACTTAACAATACTAAATGTTTAAACTCGTCATTGTGTCCCTGAGGGTATTCTAAAGACATTTCCTCAGTTAGCTAAAATACTAGCTGAGGCTGCCTTACAAATCTTAATATATTACTAAGAAAGCAAATTGCTTGCTTTAGCCATGGTTACATAAATTTGAAGATACACAAGTGACATTTACAATACGTTTTTGTGATTTCCTGAATTCTTTCTCAGTAAATGCTATAATGTTGAACTGTAATAACTGTATACCAAAATGATCATGAAAATAAAATTCCATTGATGAATTAACAACAAAATACAATAAAAACCATGTACACTATAGCCAACCAACCTGCAGATCCAGATTTGTTTAGAGTGAAGTTTCTAGTTAGGTTGTACAGTAAGTAAATTGTGCAGATATTCCTTTCTCCCAATATTTACTTGTGAAGGAGAGCAGTAGCTAAATGGTAAGCCTTAGTGATCTCACTTCACATCCCAGTGTTAACTCTCCCTATGATTGACCTTAGGCAAGGCTCACTAGAAGACACCTTATGACTCATTACTATATATAGGCCATAATGTATCCGATCATAATAATTTTCTGATTCAGAACATTTCAGCAATTCTTTTGCAGTCGGGATAGCACCAAAACCTTTTTTATGTTGTATTTTATTATTTTACTATTGACCTGCAATGCTTCCTGATACCTTCCTGCTGATCAAAATAAGAGCAAACACAGACACAAGCACGCTCTCTAATCCACCAATAGGATATGTCCTTTTTAAATGTTTTACTTTATTTATTTTTAGAGCATGCACAAAACTAATCATTTCTGTTTTTGCTTTCATACCAATTTTCATTTAATTAATAATATGCAGTAGAATCATTTTACAATTCTAAATAAACGAGGTCTGAGCTGCAACCAACATTTTGATCAATAAAAAACATAGGGTTAGATAGGGGAATCAATCTCATGTATACATGTCACTTTAGACACACTAGAACAGGGGAGCGCAAACTTTTGGAGCTGCACCCCCCCCCCCCCTGTCTGCTCCCCCAGGTGCTTGCGCCCTGCCTTACTTTTTTACCGGCGTCAAATGAAGCCGCGGGTGATGTCACATGACCCCGTTGCCATGGTGACGCGGCACACAAGGCTACTGAATCCCGGTAAGTAGGTTACAGAGGCCTCTCGTGATCCTCTGGTATTTAATTTAAATGCCTTGGGGAAGAGCGTGGGGCCTCTGCAACCGTCCTCGCTCCCCCCAAAAAATCCCGCGCCCCCAGTTTGCTGCTCGAGAACAT
This sequence comes from Ascaphus truei, assembly GCF_040206685.1. Lineage (NCBI taxonomy): Eukaryota > Metazoa > Chordata > Amphibia > Anura > Ascaphidae > Ascaphus > Ascaphus truei. The sequence goes on from NC_134486.1 coordinate 326,190,810, forward strand.
CAAAACAAAGATTACTGTCTTATTTGTAGTGCAGTTCCTCAAATCATTGCCATGTATAAATGCATTTCAGACATATGTTAGCCATAGCACTCATGTTAGAAATGTGTGTGTCTGTGGGGGGTGGGGGGGGGGTGGTGGTAAGGGTAGCGGGGGGAGGCTGAAGCACCACTACAATTATAGAAATCAAGAGATGTTAAAAATGTCTGTTTCGTCTACGCAAATCTATCTTAAAATGCTTACATGTACTCACATTTACTATAAATATCTCTGATGATATCATGTATTTCTTTTTCAGGAACATCATACAGACAGTATATGCAATTGGTCAGACAGGCTGCGTCCATGGCTGTAGAACCCTGGGTTGAAGAGGTACTGTAGTTGAAGAGCCTCAAGTGAACTTCTACCTCACAGAGGTCACTGATGAGCCTGAGGAGCTAGCTGAACCTATGGCTGAAACCCAGCTGCGCTCTGACACGCGTGCAGCTGTGGCCACTGGTGACTCAGCCTTAACCTCTACTGCTCTCTCTCCCCTTAAACTTCTCCCCTCACTTCCCCACCTGTGAAACTCCCTCAAATTCAGTATACGCCAAGCACCCTCTCTTCCCACCTTTAAGACAAACCTTAAAACTCACCTCCTAAATTAAGCATTTCAATAGCCTGAAATCAAGGCTACTGTGCCTCACCCAGAGTCACTCCTACCAACCATTGTGGCCAAGCCCTGCCATCTACTGCACTTATTCCCTCACCTGCTGTCTCTGTAAGTCTCCTAACATTTTATTTAGATTTTTCCCTTTGTTGCACTTATTGTATTATAATTCCCTGTATTGTTTTTTGTCTCTTTTGAAAAGTCCTGAGTACACTGTGGGCCCATATAAATAAAGGTGTCTATATACTGTAAATAAAGACATAGATACATACACAATTAAGTTTTACATTTGAAACCGTGAGATGATTTCTACAGGCCGAAAACTGACATGTTACATACTTTTAACATGATATAAATGTCAAATAAAACTATAAAAGATAAACATTTAATTTTAAATATTTTATATGACTTGTGGTGGGGTTCACTAAATCATTGTTTCTTGGTATTAAAAAAAAAAGAAGAAAATATTAACTTTCAGATCAAATACTGGGGTTTACCAGCAAAAGGAAAAGTTGATAAAATTAGATTCATGAAGTGTACAATCCAAATGCGATTTATTTATATCATCAAGGATAATGCAGGAGAGGAATATTGATTTATTGTCTATGTTTAGATATCCATGTCAGAACTGTAAGTTGCAAAATAACCTTGAGGTTGTGTTTGTCAAGTGGGAAATGATACGCAGAAAAAGACAAATTGTGGAACAAGAGACTGTTAAAATAATCTAAGCGCGTATTTACTGCATCGTGCGTGCTTTCATACTGGCCAAATATCCATGATGCTACTGACTCTGCAGCCTTTGAAGCATTGGGCCAAAAGACTTCTCATATCTGGAGTAGGAAAACAAAAAAGGCGATCTTTCCATAAGTTAAATACAAATCCCGAGTTAACAGGATCCAGATAAAAAGGTAATAGCAGCTGACAAGATTAATAAACTACACTAGTGCATACTGACTTGGCAGCATGTTTCTATCAGCTGTAATTCTCAAGCTTGCCCTTCATTTTCAGGCTTCATATAGTTGTATTAAGCAGATGTTGGACAATATTTTACTGCTCAAGTGGAGCCAAACATTCACAAGCATCTTTCGGTAATACGACTTTTGTTTTGAGAAAGAGAAGAGAGAGAGAGAGAAGAGAGAGAGAGAGAAGAGAGAGAGGAGAGAGAGAAGAGAGAGAGAGAAGAGAGAGAAGAGAGAGAGAAGAGAGAGAAGATAGAGAAGAGAGAGAGAGAGACTACATTACATTACATAAAAGTCAATTTGTGGAACAGTTGATTACTCAAATTTTAACCAGCAGATCATGGCAGAGAACTATTGCTGCAGCCTACAGTAGCTGTGACAATTATAGCAGGATTATTTTAGAATGATGAAATGCATTTTTGGTTGCAAGCAGTATGTTTAGGATGGAGGACACAAAAAAGAAAGAACATACACCATTGACAATAGCAGTGAAATGTCATATCAAACACACAATTCTTTTGTTCCCTTACAAATGTTGTTATGAAGGTTTCACATCATATGGGGTGCAGAACCCCCCCCAAAAAAGGGGACGGGACTGATCCTCCAATGACAGACAGGTATGTAACAGTGTTTCCCCCACCCAATCACAGATCGGGGCCATTACAGGGTGTGTGTACTGTAGTGCCGACGAGTATTCTAAAACAAACCTGGGGCAATCACCAACAAGACCCAGGTACCAGCTGGGTACATGCTGGGTACATGCTGGGTACATGCTGCAACATTTCAGTGACATTTCTGTTGACAGACTAATGGCCCATCGGATTAACAGCAGGAGTCCTTGGCAGTCCCATTCAAACTGAATGGGACTGCCAGGGACCCCTGCTGTGTTAATCCAAAGGGCCATTAGTCTCTGCAGAAATGTCACTGAAATGTTTGCATCATGTACCTGGCTCTTGTTGGTGATAGCCCCAGATTTTCCAAGGCAAGTTTAAAGCAAGTTTTAGAATACTCGTTGGCGCACCTGTACATATACCTGCTGGCAACAGGAGTGCTGAGACGTCCGCCGATTGTAGTGGGGGACACAGGAACAGGCTTCTGGGGTTCATACCCCACATATCTCCTTAGCAGTGCAGCGCCTCCATCTGCCGTAGACTCCAGGAACTGAAGGAAATTTTATACCTCCAAGGCACAGTGATTGTGTAATGTCACAGGCTCTAAAAGAATACTTAACATATTGTACACGGTGCAGTCCACTGCCCTATGCTACAGAGGTTAAGTATATCACTCCATTGCTGTGGTGTAGCAGGTAAAGAATTGGTCTAGCAAATGGAAGGTCCTGAGTTCTGATTCCTGCATGTTTATTATATAAAGTGTGTGTGTATAATAAAAAAAAAAAAATCATGTGGTGTAGGGGGATCTGTGTGCCTCCTCTGCAGTCGAGAAGTCTATGGCAGGGGAGCCGAGAACTGCAGAGAGGAGAGAAATGCAGATGCCGGTAACTCCTCGTGCGGCGAAAGGAGGTGTTTTAGACCGCGTTGTAGCTGTATATATATATATATTCTGTGTGTGTAGTTACTGACTATATTGGTTCCAGAGAGGGGGTTATCCTGCTGTGCTAGGATCCTTCTCAGGTGGAAGCACTGCAACCAGAGGAACGAGACCTACCAGCGGGGGAGGCTTAGGCCTTCTGTTAGCCACAGGTAATGGCAGTACGGGTCGTTTCCCTTAGTCACTTGGAAAAAGGTCTATATATATATATATATATACATACTGTACATATATCATATTTTAAGCCTAAACTGATATCAATCCACAAAAAAAAAGATGAACAATAATGAAAAAAAAATCATTGCATGCACAGAGAAGCTACTTTCCATGGCAGCTGTCAATACAGATATGACACACATTATTCAAAGAAACCTATCTTGTTCTTTTATAAAATATGACCCCACAGGCTGTTATGGGATCGGGTGAAGAATGGCATTCTCAATTATTGATCGACTCCACCACAAGTCTGTGTAAGCATTTTCTCAGACACAAGGAAAATGTTATCATAACCCATAATTTTTTTAGTTTCTATGATTAAAAGTAAGTGGAAGAGAATATGCTCAGGGTTTTCCAAAAAGAGCTTGCTGGGGTTCTGTGTGTTGGAAGAAAATATGTGTCATGTCCAGTGAAAAGGTACAATACTGCTGCGGCCCCTTTTATTCTAAAACATCACCGCATTTTTCCGGTATTTTTTTCCGAATGCTATGCACTTCACCGGGTGTATGCCGCATTCATGTTGCTTTCTCAGCCGCGGTTGATGTGCGGTTGATGCACGGTTGATGCGTTTATTGAGAATGGTTCGGATTTAATAGATTCCAATTCTTCGCGTGTCCGCCAGATGGTAGATATTCATGAATTGTAATGCGCATGGGCTTCAGTAATGTGTCGACTTGCAGGTGTTTCGTTTAAAAAAGATACCACAGTGGGCTATTGTAAATTGGCCTTGGGACTGAAGGAAGAGGTTACAATAATGTATCAATTTAGGCTTTTCATATTAAAGAAAGACAAAGACCAGTTTCTGTTATTCTCCAGAGACCCGCCGCCATGAGTGTTCAAGTGCAGCCTGTGCTCCAAAAACCCGACAGAACGTATGCGTATTTAATATGGGCCACGATTAATGCAAAAGATGATAAGATGGCAACAGTTGTTCAAATTTATCAGTATTTTATCGAAAACTTTGACTTTTCCAAATGTTTGCCAGCTCCTCATGTGTGGAAGCGTGCAATAAGGAAAAGGTTATGTAGCGATCCATGTTTTTATCGTATTGACACCGAATTTATTGGAGGGTATTGGTGTGTATCACCGGGTTTTTCCTGTATCTATGATCATGCAGACGGCAAAAGGCGAAAGGTCGTGTTAAAACCAACTAAGAAACGACAGTCGCTGGCAAGCAATGCGCCAGCACCAGCACCAGCTTCCAATAACCACCTTCAGTGACAACCCTTGCTGTCTGTCCACGCATGGATACCTGCAGCCTGAGCCGGATTTCGCGTGCAGTTTCGAGCAAGCTTGCATGTACCTAAGCGATTTCCAGCCTCATCAGCTGACTACAGGTGAAGTAGTCCCGCTGCCAACTGTCAACGTGTATGATCAAGAATACTGGACTGGCAGTGGCCCGGCACCGACGCCAGTTGAATGGGAAATTCTATTGTGAGTAATGTTGCCGTATTTTTTTCTGTTTTTTTTTTATTTTGAAAATATCAATATCAGTGCGATTCAAAAGTCAAGCGATTCTCCTGTAAGCAATATTATTGGCTGAGCAGCTTCTACAGTACTGCAGATACTGAACCATTGGTGGAGCGCTAGGCGCATGCGCATTGGAACCTTCTTGAAACGCATATGCGTGTCATCACATCGACAGTAGGCGCATGCGCATGTGAACAGGAGACGCCCCCCGAGAAAATTATTGGTGGGACTGACTGGGAACTTCTTTAGGGGACTGACCATTACAGTAAAACTTTTCTTTTTGTTTTTCCTCAGAAAAGAAAACGGCAAATGGAGGGATTTCAATGGATAATATCGCTTTGTGTAACAATGCCAGCTGAATCGGATTTAAAAACCCACGTACCGGAGTCTACAGTTTAGTGGCCGTTGTTATTGATTAGGATAGAATACCTGAAACAGTATGCTGATGTTTTCCGACCGTACAGTATATAATACTTTTATATATATACTGTATAATAAACCCGAAAAAATAAAAAGTATGCATTTATTCTACATGTATTACAGTACATACAGTATGTGTCTTCTATACAGTACCAGTACATACTGTACAGTACAGTATGTGTCTTCTATTTTTTTTAATACTCTTGTGATGTGCAGTAATGAGTATGCCTACAGTATACAGTACAGTATGCCTGGACAGTAGTGTACATTCTAGAAACACTGTATTTTGTTACAGTATCAAAGGAGCCAATGGAACAATTTAAAACAAATCAACATGTTCTTTTATTAGTGGATTAAGTACAAAAACATTTATTTACAAATACTGTACAATGTAAAAACAATTTAAGTGCACAGCAATTCAAAAAATCAACAGGTGTATGGTTTACTGCTAGTGAAAACATTTATGTACAGAAAGTAAAAACATTTACTGTACAGTCAGTCAGTATGGTTTACAGTCACATGTTGTTATTAAAAAAAATTCTTTATTCATAAAATATACAAAACGCAACATCTCCTTTATTAAAGAACGGCAAGTCAAAACATTTACAGTAGAATGGTGTGCAGAGCAGTCAGTAAGGCCTGCACAACTCCAGTCCTCGAGGGCCGCAAACAGGCCTGGTTTTCAGGACAACCTTGAAAACCGGGCCTGTTTGCGGCCCTCGGGGACTGGAATTGTGCAGGTCTTGTGTACAGTAAATAAAAACATTTATTTATTAATACAAGTTAAAACACACAACGTCTCCTTTATTTAAGTACAGCAGGTCAAAACATGTACAGTACAGTTCAGCACAGCAGTATGGTCTTACCTGTTATTGAAAAAAATTCTTTATTCATAAAATATACAAAATGCTACATCTCCTTTATTAAAGAACGGCAAGTCAAAACATTTACAGTAGGATGGTGTGCAGAGCAGTCAGTCAGGCCTGCACCACTCCAGTCCTCGAGGGCCGCAAACAGGCCTGGTTTTCAGGACAACCTTGAAAACCGGGCCTGTTTGCGGCCCTCGGGGACTGGAACAAAATATTTACCCAACATTTACAACAGTTGAACACTCACACAAATGCGTACCCCACCAGATTGTCCTTCCATGACCGATGCCTTGCATGGCGCAAAATGCCATTAATGCTGTCTCAAATGCCTTTCATTGCAGGATCTGTAATTGAAAAAAAGAGCCGCAATTCATCCAGAATGGTCTTTCTTAAATTGTCAGGAAGCGCTTTTTTTCCGTGATTTCCTTCGTAGTTCACTTTGAAGGCCCACTCGCAGTACACCAAGAAGGACACGTGGTGCTTAAAAATTAACAAGGCATACTTCTGGGGTACACCAGCACTCATCACCCAATACTTCTCCTTGAGTGCCAGTGGCATATCGCGCAGGATGATGTCGGGCACCATATCGATGCGAGCGAATGTAGGTGTTCTTCTGTGAGTGGGTGTGCTTGTGGTGGCGGGCGAGGGAAGGTTGTCTGGGAGGAAGCTTTCCTCCTGTATTGGTCGCTGTGTTGTCTCCTGGCGTGGTCTTGACGGGGTTGTCATGTTATCCTCGTCAACGGCATACATGTACACAAATTCGCTTGGTGATGGAAGGTGGTCGATGCTCCCATTCATCACATCCATGCCACCCTCCTGCTCCGGCGTCGGGGATACAGGGACATGAACACCGAGCAAATTATGTATCCCCGCTATGTCAGTCTCTATCTTCTCCATCCGTTGATCCATCTTCTCCATCCATTGATCCATCTTCTGCATCCATTGATCCATCTTCTGCATCCATTGATCCATCTTCTGTATCGTTGATCCATTTTTAGCATGGTCTCCAGAAGCAGATCTACCTTTGCCAGCACAATAGAGTTCCCCGGGGATATCCACACTTATCCCATTCAGCATCTGGTCTAACGAGCTGCTTCTTGTGCATGGCTTGCTGTGGACTTCTGGGTGGATGGGTGCTATGGAGGATGAGATGGGGGTTCCATGGAGAGAAGCGGCAGCGTCGTTGAAGAAGGGTGGAGGTGGTGACCTGTGGATATCCAGGAGAGGAGAAGTGGCAGCGTCGTCGAAGAGGGATGGAGAAAGTGACCTCTGGATTTCCGGGCGAGAAGCGGCAGAGTCGTCTAAGCGCAAAGGAGAAAGTGACCCGTGGATTTCAGAGGCACCAGCGGCAGCGGCGTCGAAGAGCACTGGCGAAGATGGTCTGTGGGTTTCCGGGAGGGCGGCGGCAGCGTCGAGGAAGAGTAGTGGAGAAGACGGGCTGAAGATTTCCGGGAGAGCGGCGGCAGAGTCGTCGAAGCATATGGGAGGAAGTGGTCTGCGGGTTCGATGGGTTGGCTGCCATTTGTTTTGCGTTTTCTTCTTGACATAATAAGGCTGATGTCTATTAAAACCATTAGCCTTTGGAGTCAGCAGAAGGTTTTCTTTATTGGCCTTAGCCTGTCGCTTTGGCCTTGGCATGGAAACGGCTGCCGCCTTTCGCTTTTTCTGTGTGACAGGCACGGCAGAGGCGAGTGACTTCCTGCGTCCGTAGAATCGGGGTTGATCCATGGAAGCAGATGGTACAATGCAGTATCTGGACAAGGGCAAGTTCAGATAAAGATCATTGAGTGGTGGGCTATGCAAAGTGTGTAACCTTTTATGCATGGCGACGAGGTACAGGTGTTGAAAGTGGGCGTACGCAAATGTGAGTCATTAACGTATAAATACACCATCCATTTTGTGGATTCACTGCACATTGAATACACATCGACTAAACATCGAATATACATTCTTGTGTTTGTATTTCTTTCTACTCGCAGCAATGCCTGTTAAAAAGATTTCAAAGGAGCTCAGCATGCGAATGAAGGAGATGTACACGAGCGGACACAAAATTGCTGCTATCCAACGCTGGTTAGCTACTTCTGGCATTGTTGTGCCAGCAACACCGTGAGCTATCATGCACACGGAAAAAACAGAGAACGCAAAAGGACACCAACGGTAACTAACGCGTAAGTATATTTATATAACTAAATTTATTTACTAGTGTACTGTAATAGTGTACTGTAGATCTACTGTATCTAATTTTATAGTTATTTCGGTATATTTATACAGTATAGCAACGGTATATGTATATTTTTTATATTGCTGCATATTAATAGAACAAAATATTGTGTACTGTAGATCTACTGTATCTAATTTTATAGTTATTTCGGTATATTTATACAGTATAGCAACGGTATATGTATATTTTTTATATTGCTGCATATTAATAGAACAAAATATTGTGTACTGTAGATCTACTGTATCTAATTTTATAGTTATTTCGGTATATTTATACAGTGTAGCAACGGTATATGTATATTTTTTAAATTGCTGCATATTATTAGAACAATACATTGTGTACTGTAGATCTACTGTATCTAATTTTGTGCTGTGCTTGTGGCCTACTGCACTGTAACTTACCGGATTGTTGTTTTTCTGTACATTGTCGGGAGACAACTCTTCTGGTCGACAAAATAAGTGAGGAGAATGATGAGAAGAGTACATTAAGGGTCAAATACACTCTGCAGGAAAATCACAATCTCACTGTATCCGAGACCAGCATAAAGAAGATGAGACGCAGAATTGGATGCAAATATGGACGTGTGAGGTTAGTACTGGACAGTACAGGAGGTAAAAGTGTTGTTTAAGAAACTGTACTGTACCGCTAAAATTATTTATTCCTTGTCATTACAGAGCGTACAGGCCCAGGCATGGATCGACAGTGGAGAAACTTTCCAGGATTGCATCTTCACTGACGAGTCTACTGTTTCGCTGGAGAGATTTGCCACCTTTGCATTCCACAAAAAAAGTTGCATATCTATGAAGCCGCGGCCAAAACACCCAGTGAAGATGCATGTGTGGGGTGCCATCTCTAGGCGTGGACCAGGATGCATTGTCATTTTTGAAGGTAAAATATATGAAATATAATGTAGCCTTATGCACTGTACTGTACTAGTGTGCAGTTTTTTGAGCACTTTTCTTTTCTTGTTATAGGAATCATGAATAAAGCTTTCTTCCAAGACAAAATTGTGCCTGAGATTATGGAATACATCACACGCGAGTTGCCGGATGGTCACCGTTTCTACCAGGACAACAATCCGAAGCACACCGCGTCAACAGCGCATATCCTTGAGCGCGGTATCAACTGGGTGAAGACGCCAGCGGAGTAAGTGCGGTAACCGTGTCTCATTTTTTCCCACTGTTTTTACTGTGTACTGTATCTCTTAAACTAATTGTCCATTTTTTCCCCTCCAATGACAGATCACCAGACTTCAATCCTATCGAAATGGTCTGGCATCAGCTGAAGGACCATATCCGAAAAGACGTGAAACCCTCCAAAAAAGGATGAGTTGGCGAAAGACATACTGAGTTTTTGGAATGATGTACTCACCGTGGAACGCTGCAATAAATATATTGACCATATTGCGACTGTGTTTCCCATTGTGATCGCGCATAATGGGCAAGCATCAGGAAGGTAGTATGGTATACTGAAGTACTGTACGGTAGTATTGTAAGTACAGTACGATACAGGTAAGTATGGCACAGATTTTTTCTTTCCTTGTAGTCATAGTATACAGTAGTTCCAGTATAGACTAGTTTGACAGTACTACGGTAACTCACTCACTCAAGCAAGCAGTGGTGGGTGAAGTTACAGGCGCATGCACAATAATCAACCAGCTCCCATCCCAAAGAGGATTACATGCAGGTGCAGTGAGGTGACGCTCGGCTAGGGACGGATTAAAAACAAATGACAAGCTTCAGAAAATGAATGACTGTGGAGGTGTCTGTCGATAAGAGTTTCAAATCCTTGAGTGAGCCTTGTGTGTGTGTGTGGGGGAGGGGGCTGCATGAAGGATTAGCTGTGCAGCAGTCCAAAAAAATAACATCATTTCAAAAGGCATTTCATCATAATAATATGATCCCTACACCCCCAAATACAGTACGTAAAAAGAACACAAATCAACCATGTGCAGTCAAACGCACAGGGTCGCAGTCAAAAGCTACAGCACAGATTGAATATCGTAATATCAAGATGGTTTTTGCAGGCTTGTGGAGAAAATAAACATAAAAAATTGAGGAGATTTTTTTTTTTTTTTTTTTGGTCACTCACTCAAGCAAGCAGTGGTGGGTGAAGTTACAGGCGCATGTGCAGTAATCACCTGCTGTCAAGCAGTAATGTGATTGAAACCAGAGATGTACTGCATTGTAGAGAAGATAAGAAGTTGAAATACCCTGCAGTGCAGTAAATTATCCTGTGTGTGTCCGAGCGAGGGGAGAGCGCTGTATATGCCGAAATGTGACACTGTTACAGTACTGTACACGCCTATGTGTTTCAACAATTTTCAAATGAGACATACAGTACAGCACTACAAATGCATGTATACTATAAATATGCAAATTTACAATTACTGCGCGCGCACACGCAGACTGTGCACTGACGTAGGTTAAACCGTGAAGGTATTAAGACTTCCAAGACAACAGCTCGCGAACTCCCCCCTGAGTTTTTAGACGGCATTGCAGTATTGCAGACAGCGAGAATAAAATGCTAATATCACAAGCGCTAAAATAACGCAATTCACTCCGGACCAAAAAAAAAACGCATCTGACCGAGATTATCAGAGAGCCGCGGATAAAGCCGATTTAGGCTAAAGGCGGCCGCCACTGTATGTCCATTTTTAAAACACAATTAAAGTTCTTGTTCCTTGCAGTTCTTAATTTTGCAGCTCAGTCCTACTTAACATTTCTTAAAAATACCCAATTTATCAAAATGCATTTAATAAGTAGCCTTAATCATTTTATACACGTAAACACTATATATCAAGACAAATGAAAATATGCTTTGACACTTTTTTAAACGCCTGTTTTTTTTTTTTTACTTGCTCAAAAAGTATAAGCATTATACATTTACTGCATATTGTTAGTCAGGCAGGTTTACACAAACTTAGAATGGTATCGTTTTTTTGATGTTGAGAAATGGAATAAAATAATTAAGACACACAATTTAATACATCCAAAAATCCCAATATTGACAGATTGGATTCATGACGTTTGCCAAATCCTTGCAAATCTGTCACAACAAAACTGCAAGAGATTTATCAGAGAATATAGAATATATTCTATAGAAGGCAATATGATTTTTTAAGCATTCATTTATCTTATGAAATTCCTTTCCTTTTAACAGCCTAGGAAATGTGATATATATATATATATATATATATATATATATATATATATAGCTAATTGACGCTGTATGAAACTGCCTCACTTATAATCACTTATCATCAATATGACTAAATGGCCTCTATTCAATTTGCTGTAAAGCTGTCTTCCATGTGCTGGAGAATATTTATATCAATGGAACTAAACTTATACTGTATCCAGCATGAGAAAGACGACTTCACAGCATATTGAATTTGGGCCAATATTGATAGACCTTAAGGCCTTTATTCAATATGCACTGGAAGATGTCTTCACCACATACTGAATAAGCTCTATAGAGTTATTTTTGCATGATACATAAAATTGCACATCATTCATTAAATCACATCTTAGCCCAGTGGTAGGCAACATGATATACCTCAAGGGCTGCATGTGCCCTTGAACATCCCTAAGCCCTCAAAAGGGCCACACATTACCCACACATACATATTCATATTTGTTTATACAGTTAGGTCCGGAAATAATTGGACACTGAAACAATTTTCATAATTATGGCTCTGTATGCCACCACAATGGATTTGCAATGAAACAACCGAGATGCAATAGAAGTGCAGACTTTCAGCTTTAATTCAAGGGGTTGAACAAAAATATCGTATGAAACGTTTAGGAATTGCAACCATTTTCATACACAGTCCCCTTATTTTAGGGGCTCAAATGTAATTGGACAAATTAACAGAATCATAAATAAAATGTTCATTTTTAATACTTTGGCGAGAATACTTTGCAGGCAATGACTGTTTGAAGTCTGGAATGCATGGACATCCTCAAACGCTGGGTTTCCTCCTTTGTGATGCTTTGCCAGGCCTTTACTGCAGCTGTCTTCCGTTGTTGTTTGTTCGTAGGTCTTCCTGCCTTAAGTTTTGTCTTCAGCAAGTAAAATGCATGCTCGATCGGGTCGAGATTAGGTGATTGACTCGGCCATTGCAGAATATTTCACTTCTTAGCCTTAAAAAACTCCTGGGTTGCTTCCGCAGTATGTTTTGGGTCATGGTCCATCTGTAAAGTGAAGCGCCGTCCAATCAACTTCGCTGAATTTGACTGAATCTGAGGAGACAATATATCCCTATACACTTCAGAATTCATCCGGCTGCTTCTGTCTTCTGTCACATCATCAATAAACACTAGTGACCCAGTGCCATTTTAAGTCATGCTTGCCCATGCCATCACACTGCCTCCACCGTGTTTTACAGATGATGTGGTATGCTTCAGATCATGAGCCGTTCCAAGCCTTCTCCATACTTTTTTCTTCCCATCATTCTGGTACAGGTTGATCTTAGTTTCATCTGTCCAAACAATGCTGTTCCAGAACTGGGCTGGCCTTTTAAGATATTGTTTGGCAAAGTCTAAACTGGCCTTTCTATTCTTGATGCTTATGAATGGTTTTCACCGTGTGGTGAACCCTCTGTATTTGCTATCGTGAAGTCTTCTCTTTATGGTAGACTTGGATAATGATATGCCTACCTCCTGGAGAGTGTTCTTCACTTGGCTGAATGTTGTGAAGGAGTTTTTCTTTACCATGGAAAGGATCCTACGATCACCCACCACTGTTGTCTTCCATGGACATCCAGGCCTTTTTGTGTTGCAGAGCTCACGAGTGCGTTCTTTTTTTCTCAGAATGTACCAAACTGTTGATTTGGCCACTCCTAATGTTCCTGCTATCTCCCTGATTGATTTTCTTTTTTTTTGCAGCCTAAGGATGCCCTGTTTCACTTGCATTGAGAGCTCCTTTGACTGCATGTTGGGTTCAGAGCAACAGCTTCCAAATGTGAATGCCACACCTGGAATCAACTCAAGACCTTTTACCTGCTTAATTGATGTTGAAATAACGAAGGAATAGCCCATACTTGTCCATGAAAAAGCTTTTGAGTCAATTGTCCAATTAATTTTGGTCCCTTGAAAAAGAGGGGGCTACATATTAAAGAGATGTAATTACTAAATCCTTTCTCCAATTTGGATGTGAATACCCTCAAATTAAAGCTGCTAGACTGCACTTTAAGCCCATATTCATTATTTAACTGTAACTTGAATTTATTTTGGTACACAGCTGAAATAACAAAACTTGTATCAGTGTCCAATTATTTCCGGACATAACTGTATGTGTATATAAAGTGCCCAGCTGATCGGACACATACACCCATGCTGTGGATCTTTCTCTGATGACTGATTTTTGGAAGCGGACATGCTGGCGGTGATATTATTGATTCATAAATACTATTTTAATACTTTCCTGTTGCAAGTTTGCCTGTTTCGCTCCCCCCTCTTCCCCCATTAACCATTAATTAAATACTTAATTAAATACTTTTATATGCTATGGGCTGTGCACTCTCTGTATATGCTCACGAGAGAACTCATTGGTAGATGCTTCACTGATTTGATTGGATTTTCAATTTTCCAATCAACCTACCAGAGCATGGACACAGGTACAAATATTCCGGTGCAGGATCAATCTGGAGACTTTTATATATAACTTAATGATATACCGCTCACCACCATTGGAGATAATGTATACATGGAATATTCAATTACAGCTGGTGCAAGGGGATGGTAATGACAGACAAAACATATAAGGGAAACAGAGAAGTATTCCCAGAAAAGATCCCCAATTACTGCACAGCAAAGCTGAACATAATAGGTCAGGGTTCAAATACCCACTAGCAATGTAGATAAATGGGCTGTATGGGGTACCATTAAGTAACCACTCCCAACACTGTGGGAGGACAGTTACCACCAAATGCAGGTATAAAAAATAAAAAAATACTTTATTAACAATTGATATACTCGACGCAGTAACACTAACTCTAACTATCTTAAAACCAATTAAAACACTAATTCACGGGAGAGTGAGGTTAAGGGATATCTAGGGAATTCCCAGTATAATGTCAACTAATACCTCCCTTAAGTAAATGTCCTGATCTACAGTACTACTGAGACGCAGTGGGTGATTTACAGATAATTAGCTAAACTCTTGATAACGAATTCTAGCTTGAAAGACCAATATATAGTTGTCTTAAATCATAACTGGATATCTAGCAGTCATAGCTTGAATAGTTAGAGGTGCAGCAGAGCGCATCACAGATGACCACAAATTCATAGCAATTCCGGTGTAATACTCAGTATACTAGATGTGAAGTACACCTAGAGAATTGATGGGGGTGGTAGCATTATCTCTGGGTGGAACATATAGGCAGTAATCATATACCAATAGTCAGATGTAACACAGCATGTATATTCAACTCCTATGTCACGCCTATACCTCCGGCAGTCTAATTACTCACATACCAGTAATTCTCCGTCCATCAATGTAACTCACGATCCTCTGCAACACAATTAGGGCTTGTCAGCATGTGGTGGACATAACGTCCATGCTCCAGGCTAATACCTCCGTGATCAAAATGCAAACATAGCCCCGCTGTAGCCCGGCTCTAGCTATCCCATCAGCAGTGATCAGGAACAATCTCACCCTAGCTCCTCCTCCACGACGTCAACGCGATGATGTCATGTCCGACGTACGTTTCGCGCATAAGGGGCTGTAGTCACTGATAGAATCTCCCGGGGCTTTATTGGCCAAAAGTTGTGTTCTAGTTGTGCCTAATGCTCTGTTGTAGGCACGTATCAGATTCCCTTTCGAATGGCCACGTTCAAGGAAGCTGTCTGTCATAATTTTGGCTTCTCCCTGTACTCAGATAAAGTTGAGCAGTTACGCCTTAAGCGTAAATATTGGCCAGTTGGAATCGCCTTGATCACATGTTTAGGATATTGGCTCTCTGCTCTAAGCAAACTGTTAGTCGCAGTACTTTTCCTAAATATAGTGGTTTACAATTTCCCCATGGGGTCTTTAAAGACCGTTATATCCAAAAAGTCAATCTTTGTAAGGCTGGAGACGATAGTGAGTTTCAGGTTATACTGGTTTGTGTTTAATAAATCAACAAACTCATTTAAGAGTTCCACGGTGCCCGTCCACAGCATTAAAATATCGTCGATGAACCTCACCCGTAAATCAACAAACACGGTATATGACTCCAGGGCATCGCTGAAGACCACCGTTTCCTCCCACCAGCCTAGATATAAGTTGGCATAGGTGGGGGCACAGGTGGTCCCCATCACGGTGCCATGGATCTGATGGTAATATCTGTTGTTCAATACAAAGTAGTTTTTAATTAGGGTGAGGTCCAGCAACTGGAGGATGAATGCGTGGTGCGCCACCAAATCCTGCCCTCTGGATCTCAAAAAGTGGGCAATGGCTCTCATGCCAACCATGTGTGGGATACTCGTATAGAGTCCCTCAACGTCGAGGCTTACAAAGAATGTGTTAGGACTGGTCGTAACGTCCTCAAGTTTTTGTAACACATCCTTGGTGTCTCGAAGATAGGACGGCAGGGAACTCACAAATGGGCGCAATAACTTATCCACATAGACGCTTGCACTGGATGTCAAATTCCCAATGCCAGACACTATGGGCCTCCCAGGGGGTGGATTTTTCCCCTTATGTATCTTGGGTAGATGGTAGAATGTGGCTACCCTTGGATTCTTAACATACAAAAACTCAAATTCTTTGTTAGAAATAACTTTATTCATCTTCCCTGTCTCAAGAATATTTAATAGTTCTTTCTGGAAGGTTGAAGTGGGGTCACTATCAAGTACTCTGTAGCAGGTTTTATCCGCTAGCAGTCTCAGACATTCCTTCATGTATGCTGTCTTCTCCAACAACACCACATTCCCGCCCTTATCTGACGGTTTAATCACCAGGGTGTCATCCCTACTCAACTCCATAAGGGCTAAGTATTCCTTAGTTCTCAGGTTGTATTTACTGGACTTATTATTCAATCTTTCAAGGTCAAGTGTAACGAATTCAGTAAATACTTTAACCTGTGCACTAATTTCGTGTGGTGGTGTAAATGTAGTTTTGGCCTTAAACTGTGTGAACGGGCCCTCACCTGGGGTTCTGTCACTTTCTAGCAATAAGTCCTCAAGAGCTGCTAGATTGTCTAAATCTGTGGTATTCAAATTTTCAAGTGGTGTATTCATAATACTCCTTTGTTGCCTCCTTTTAAAAAACTTATGTAGGAGGAGTTTCCTTGAAAAAAAGTTAACATCTTTCACAGTTTCAAACAAATTTATTTTGCTAGTGGGGCAAAAAGACAGTCCTTTCCTCAATACTTGTAGGTGATGTGTATTTAAAACCCTAGAGTATAGGTTTATGACCTGTGCTGTTTCTGCTTTTGTTTGTTCTGCTTTTTGTTGGGTTTCTGGTAACCTGGGTTTTTGTATCCCCAGACCTTCCTGTCTCTTAAGTAGTCGTCCCGCTCCCCTCCTAGTCCTCCTCCTATGGTGTTGCTCAGGTAGGACGGCCCTTCTAGATCTAAAAAACTAGTTGTACTAATGGAGGCCATTGGAGTGTTTATTTGTAACCTAGGTTCAGTGTTAGTTTCTTGTTCTACATTGCTGGCTGAGCCTTCCCACTCTGTAGAAGATTTGAGAGCCTCAGTGTGTCGTGAGTTCTTATTTCTATGTTTAAAGATTTTATATTTAAAAATTCGATTCTCCTCAAAATCGGTTTTGTCACGTGTATATTTCCAATGTTTTCTCTCTTTTACATCAGCTATAAATTTATCAACTTGTGACTTTAATTTTGACTCGTATTTATCAAAATTAGGGATCTCTCTCCAAGTATCGATTTCGGGTAGTCGTTTCACGATTTCAGATTGGATGGTTTCAAATCTGTTTGTCTCAAACTTCACAAGGAGTTGCATCAGATCAGCTGAACATTTTAGTAATATCTGTTCCCATTGTTTTAGGAAAGATTCATCACTGATCTGGTGCGAGGGTGCCAGGTTGACTCTCAAACCTCTCGGGACTAATTTAAGTTTCAAATAATTCTCGAGACTAGCTGCCTCCCACCAGATCTTTGCTCTTTTACAATACAGTCTCTCAAGATCAAGAAAAAATCCATTTATATTCTTATGGGGAGTATCTAAGGGCGGTGGTTCTTTGCTGCAAAACAGAGTCTGTGCTTCTGTTTGCCATAGGCCAAAATCTTGTTGAGTAGATAGGAAACCTGTCATATTCGTTATATATTTAATACACTATACTGTATTGTAGTTAACTCTACAGTAGGGTATATCAGTTGAACACAGAGAAATATCAAGGTCAATAGTCAATACTTATGGGACAAGATATCACTGGTACACCATAAGAAACATAAAATATCAAGAAATAACAGTATTCATTTATTCATAATTCTCCCAACTCGGGAGCTGGTAAATCAAGCAAGGACACTGAGTATGTCCAAAAACAGTCATTTATATATAACTTAATGAGATACCGCTCACCACCATTGGAGATAATGTATACATGGAATATTCAATTACAGCTGGTGCAAGGGGATGGTAATGACAGACAAAACATACATTCCCATGTGTTAACAATATATATCCATTTATTTGTTTGAAGGATTCATGAAACTGTCCATAGATAGAGACAAAGTACATTTATTACATCTGGGGACAAGATTACAGGGACACCATCTGAATTTCTCCCGTTTTTATTACATTGTTACTATGTATCAATCTGGGCTGTATACCCTGTCATTGGTGTGTGGTAGGGGTGCCTTTAAAAATCGCCATATCTGGGGATATAAAAGTGGGCAGTGCAGAGAGCTCTCTCTATCACCTCCCACCTTGAGAAAGCGCCAGCCCCTTATGCGCGAAACGTACGCTGGACATGACGTCATCGCGTTGACGTCGTGGAGGAGGAGCTAGTGTGAGATTGTTCCTGATCACTGCTGATGGGATAGCTAGAGCCGGGCTACAGCGGGGCTATGTTTGCATTTTGATCACGGAGGTATTAGCCTGCAGCATGGACGTTATGTCCACCACATGCTGACAAGCCCTAATTGCGTTGCAGATGATCGTGAGTTACATTGATGGAGGGAGAATTACTGGTATGTGAGTAATTAGACTGCCGGAGGTATAGGCGTGACATAGGATTTGAATATACATGCTGTGTTACATCTGACTATTGGTATATGATTACTGCCTATATGTTCCACCCAGAGATAATGCTACCACCCCCATCAATTCTCTTGGTGTACTTCACATCTAGTATACTGAGTATTACACCGGAATTGCTATGAATTTGTGGTCATCTGTGATGCGCTGTGCTGCACCTCTAACTATTCAAGCTTTGACTGCTAGATATCCAGTTATTATTTAAGACAACTATATATTGGTCTTTCAAGCTAGAATTCGTTATCAAGAGTTTAGCTAATTATCTGTAAATCACCCACTGCGTCTCAGTAGTAGATCAGGACATTTAGTTAAGGGAGGTATTAGTTGACATTATACTAGGAATTCCCTAGATATCCCTTAACCTCACTCTCCCGTGAATTAGTGTTTTAATTGGTTTTAAGATAGTTAGAGTTAGTGTTACTGCGTCGAGTATATCAATTGTTAATAAAGCATTTTTTATTTTTATACCTGCATTTGGTGGTAACTGTCCTCCCACAGTGTTGGGAGCGGTTACTTAATGGTACCCCATATAGCCCATTTCTCTACATTGCTAGTGGGTAATTGAACCCTGACCTATTAATTATGTTCAGCTTTGCTGTGCAGTAATTGGGGATCTTTTCTGGGAATACTTCTCTGTTTCCCTTATATGTTTTGTCCATCTGGAGATGCCAGGTGAGATGTACAGCGAGACACAAGCTTTCACAGTACGAGGAGATTGAGCTAATCACATCCAGTAAGAAACTCTTATTTGGTGTATCATACCTGGATACAGGACTCTAAGCCAGAGGTAATTAACTGTGTGGCATTTTATAGGATACAAAGGGAAGACACAGGATATTACCCGTTGCCTTATCATATTGACTCTCCCTTTATATTGTGATTATATTGTCCTCACCCTCTTGGCATATTTTCTCAGTTCCTGTAAGATTTGAGTATACAATTTGCTCCACTGTTTAATTTGAGTCCAATATCACACTGCATCTTTGCTCGTTTCATCATCCCATTTCTTTGTATTGGAGTCCTCATTAATATAGTTGTCTTTTTGCGCCGAATGCATAATTTTTTCATATATATATTTGGATTTATATGTGCCTGCTTTTTTTCAAATACATTTTTGCAATATACCTTGAGTGCTGTTTTTTGTCTCCTTGGTGGGACACCTGGTTTCCTGTTATTTTTGTTGAACAAGCACCTATTTCTTTGGAGCCTTTGAAGTGCCTGCTGTTATCTTTATATATATATATATATATATATATATATATATATATATATATATATATATATATATATATATATATATATATATATATGGGGAAAAAAGGAGGAGAGAGCGCACGCCCATAGCGTAAAATTGTATTTTAATGAGGGGAGGGGGAAAGGGAGAGTAAAAAATGCACTCACAAGGGTACAATAAAATCAAGCATTTGTGATATAATCACCACCATCCGGTACGTATCTGCAACGTCTTGGGGCAGTCCCAGTCTTGCAGTCTCAGGATCGTACTCCTAAACAGATGTCCAGAGCAGATGGTATTCGCTCCTGCAGTATAAGAGTCCTGTAAGATGGCTCCGTATTATAGGAGTTTCTGCAGCAGTGCGCATGGATCAGTCCGTTCCAGCGCTCGTTGATGACGTCAGTGTCAATGCGTCTGACGTGATGACGCTCCCTGACGCGTTTCGTCACTCTCGGGTAACTTTCTCAAAGGGTAGTGTTACCACTGCTGCAGAAACTCCTATAATACGGAGCCATCTTACAGGACTCTTATACTGCAGGAGCGAATACCATCTGCTCTGGACATCTGTTTAGGAGTACGATCCTGAGACTGCAAGACTGGGACGTTGCAGATACGTACCGGATGGTGGTGATTATATCACAAATGCTTGATTTTATTGTACCCTTGTGAGTGCATTTTTTACTCTCCCTTTCCCCCTCCCCTCATTAAAATACAATTTTACGCTATGGGCGTGCGCTCTCTCCTCCTTTTTTCCCCCTAGATTCACTGTGGACTTGGTTTGACCACACTGAGAGCTGCCGGAGACCCTCCATACCGGAACCCACATCAATACTGGACTTATTTTTGAGGACTGGTTTTTATACTCTTTTTTCTCTGTTTTTGATATTTTATGTTGCATATTTATATTCATATAATTATTTAATTAGTTCATGGTTTATAGTTTGATTGAATTGATTATATATATATATTTTATACTATATAGTTTATATTGTTTATTTAATATATACTATTATAATTTATTAATTATTAATTATTTTATATAGTTCATGCACTTTATGGTTTTGGCTTAATAGAGACGCTGCTTTTTTCTTTTTTGTTTGTCATATATATATATATATATGTATATATATATATATATATAATGTCCATACTTACTGTCCATCTCCTGGCTAGGTGGTCACAGTGGCTCAGCTGGGTGGCCCTATAATATGAGATGAGGCATGGCAAGGTCAGATAATTCTCTGTCCATCACTGGTATTGGTAGTGTCTTGAACAGGTACAATAAGCGCGGGAGGAGGATCACCTTTATGCATTTAATTTGCCCTATCCAAGACAATGAATCTAATGGTGTTTGAATCCATGCCTGGAACTTTCTCGCAAGCGTTCACTTCTCGGGGTGTTTTTAGCTGTCTAATAGGCCCTCTTAATGGTGTTCATGCTGAAGCCACGTGCTTTAAACCGTTCTTTCATAAGTATAACCTGTCTTTCGAAGTCAAAGTTTGTAGTACAGTTGCGCTAGAGTCGCAGGAACTGACCTACAGGGATACCTTGTATCAGGTTGCGTGGATGGTGACTGTTTGCTCTTAGAACGCTGTTGGTAGCTGTGGTTTTGCGGAAATATTGTTGTTATATCACCACTCCTCTTCCTTTGTTATCATTAGGTCCAGGAATTAGATTTTGTCTGGGCCGATCTCATAAGTTAACCTCAGATTGTTCTCATTGGTGTTTAGTATGTCAATGAATACCTTGAAGAGGTCAAGAGGACCTTTCCAGAGCAAGAACATATCATCAATGAATCTATACCACATTTCTATGTGGTTAGTGAATCTCTCCATATCCTCTTTGAAAACTTTCTCTACCTCCAACAGCCCAGGTATAGATTTGCATATGAGGGGGCACATTTTGTCCCCATTACTGTCCCCTGGGTCTGGTGGTAAAGTGTTTTGTTAAACAGAAATAATGTCTGTTCAAAACAAATGTTAACAGCTCCAGAACAAAGACGTTGTGGTTTCTATATTGCATACCTCTGTTATTGAGAAAATATGAAACTGCCTTAATCTTGATATCATGGGGAAAACTTGTGTATAGTACTTCTACATCAAGGGATAACAGGACAGTGTCGATTGTGACATTTAAATTCTCTAACTTTCTGAGAATATCCTTGGTATTCCTCAAATGTGAAGGTAGGGCTATGACGAAGGGTCTGAGTATGTGATCAACATAGTACCATTGATCGATCAGGGGGGGAAGCTTTTTCTTGTGTATCTTTGGCAGACTGTAAAACGTCACAATTTTAGGACACTTGACTAATATGAACTCCATCTCTTTTGGAGTAATTATTTTATTCCGGAGACCTTCGTTTACAATTACACAGAGTTCCCTATTATATTCCATAGTGGGATCTCTGGCTAGGATCTAATAACAATTCCTGTCTGAGAGTAATCTTTCGTTCTCTCTGATGTAGTCCTTACTCCTTGATCACCAGATTTCCTCCCTTATTGGAGGGTTTGATGATTACATCTTTGTCTCTCAAGTTCCCTTAGAGGAAAACTAAAAGCTCCCAAAAGCTACAATTAACCTAAATTTGATGCTGTCCACTCTGGTAATGAATTAGTTAAAATAATAATCATAATAATGCTAATCATTTTTTCCTTTTTCAAAGTAGGATGCCAGGAGACTAAAAGGCAGAGTCAAGGAAGGAACAACTGATGTTCATGCATTAAAATGTTTAAGCCACTCAAGACCTCACTTCAGTAATGTGTTCACTATTTTTCCTTTAATTATGTGTGTGCTGATTATACCTAAAGAGTCCTGAGTGGTTTTGAAAGCCTGCACATGTAAACATCATGTCTACTAAACCAGTTGTTTAATTTTCCTTAACAACCTGCCCGTTAGTAAACGGTTGTCAGGCCTGGTAAAGGCTTCCAGACGCAATCAGAAGAAATGAAAATTAGAAATACATTTTTTGCAAATATAGTTGAACGTATAATCCATTTTTTCAATCTCACTGAACATTACATAAAATTTAAAAAAAAAATGTTTTCAATTTGTTAAATATATATGCCAAGCATATTATTTTGCCTTAGTTACTTATGCACTAATCTGTTTATAAGAATCAGCAGTTAATGACTGTAATGTTAGGGTGACCATATTTGTCCCGGCAAAAACCGGGCCAAATGCCGTGCATATATAGTTGTGTGCGCCGACTGTTATTCCGCGAATGGCGAATGGCGAACACCGACTGTGCGTGCACAAACTGTGATCGAGGCATGCGTGATGAGCGATTGGCACTTGCTGACCACTCGTGCGCATGCGCGATGAGCAAGGGCCGATTGCGAATGAGCGGCCGGCGCCAATAGAAAACCGGGACAGTGGCCTAAAAATCAAAGCTGTTCCGGCTAAACTGGGATGTCTGGTAATGTACTATGTACAGTAATGTACATGTATTGTTCATATTGCTATGTTTTATAAACATCTTATTTGGGAATTTCCACGTATCCAACATAGAATACAAGATCGATTATTGTATCCATCTTCTTTACTTTTCACATGAGGAAAGCGCACAATTTAAAAAAATTGTGTTATGTTTTAAAAAGTTGTGTTGTACAATACTAAGGCACAGTGCCGCTAAGTTATTTTTATGCCACTTTGACTAGCACACTGGTCACGCCGTGAGAACACCTTGAGGGAGGAATCCTTTTTTACATTTCTTCACTTTCCTGTTCTACTGGACTGGCTAATAATCCGTGACTGAGATCAATCCATCGTATGATTGCTTAACCCCTAAGAAACTAGTAGAACATTAAAGAAGGAAATTTGTAGGCCATCTGAGAAACCATCTGAGAAACTTAGGAAAGGGACTGAAGGCAGCATCCATAAAATAAACTGACCACATGATTACAATGTGTGAGATCCAGCTTCAAGTAAAATGAAAAAGCTTAGTTTGCACTCAAAATATAATGAGCATTCAACAAAATTCTAATAATAATAATAAATTTTTAATATAAAATATGTTAATATATTGTATATATATATATATATATATATATATATATATACACATATATACATATATACATACACACACATATATACATTTTGTAATATTGATATATTTGTAACGTCTGCATAATCTTCCTAGGACTGAAGAAATGGGGATAATTCCTGAACTATTTTTAGGTCTCTGATGGAAGTTTATAAAGAAAATAAAGAGATCTTATCATCTTCAATGAAACTTGCATTGTGGTTGAGGAATGTTTTCAAGGACAAATATAGAAAATTTATAAATTTTCATCTAATTATAATTTATTGTAGGCTGCCATAATAGAACATTGTGATACAGTATAGTATGCAATACTTTGTACAGTCACGTTGTACAGTCATAACCTGTTTCTGTAACAGATCTGAAGAAGTTCCCAGCAATAAACAAGTAATTTGAGTGCTACCTATATGCCTAAAAGTGGATAGAATTAATGTGTATTATAAAGATTGTATGCTAATGTTTAAATACAGATAATTAAATGCAACTGAGCTTAAATATGCTTCCAGCCCGTGTGTAGGTGTACCTTTTAGAGTGCAGAGTATTTCTGCTTTGGGTGTATTGGACAATATATTGGACCGGTTTGGAAGGGGAATTGTATACAGAAGAAGAAGAAGTGGAGGAGGAGGAGGACTAAGCTATGCAATGCTTTGCTCTTGAACAGACATGGGAAATAAAGTTGAGAGCCGGGTTTGGAAGAAACCTGTTTTTTTTAATTACAAACATCAAAACCCATAACTCATTGACCAACTAAACAGGGCAAAGTGGACAGGACTCTGAACATAAAGTCAGTGTTCCCACCACAAGTAACCCCTGATATGACTACTGTAGAGGCAACACTTATTCGAACAAAAACCAGTGGCAATTCCCCGAAAAACCCAGGAAACACCCAGGTACATTCTGAATACATGCCTTAAACTTTCCTTAAACTAGCCCCAGCATTTCTGCATTGATTAATGGCCTCTCAGATTAACAGCGGGGCAGTCCCATGCAAACTGAATTGGAATGCCAGGGATCCCTGCTGTGTTAATCCTATGGGTCGTTAGTCAATGCAGAAATGCCTTAAACGTGCCTCAAACTAGCCCAGAACATACCCAGCACATACCCAGCACATACCCAGCACATACCCAGAATGTAACCCGGCTAGTTTACGGCAAATGTTAGAATAAACGTTGCCTCTACTGTACCTGCAAGCCCTTTTTTGCTATTAAAAAAACGGCAGTTTAATACTGAATTGCCCACTTTAGTAATATATGTTTTTTCCTCCCATATTTTCAATCATTATTCTTCCTAGATGCTCATTTTCAAACCTGAAGGCTATGCGCCCACTGCAAGGTTTAATATAGTGGATGCTATAAATGTATTTGCTTTGTTTTTATGTTTACGTTTACTTCAGCAATAATTTGATTCCAAAGCAGTGAGGAGAAGTATGTCGTAACCAATTTCCGCATCGCTGTTCCACAAACTGATAACAGTGGTAGGGACAAATAAGTCAACATAGGTTAATGAAAAAATGTTGAAATAAAATAACAAGACAAAACAATGCTAAACAGAAGCTGTACACTGAATGCAGTTGTAAGTCATCTTAATTGTTTTAGAGCAAGAGCAGACGCGAATACATTTACTAGAACATTTGCAGGTCTTTCATATTATGCAAATGTATATCAATGGCCAATGGTGAGGTTTATTAACTGCGATAGTCATTGGAATTGCTGCCATACTCACTAAGAATTATGTGTCCAGAAATGTGTTGCAATATGCAGCTCATTTTCATACATGAAGAATATGTGGTTAATAGCGGAAGGGATACAGTACAAATAAGCGATAACGCATTGAATCAGTGTTAATCAACGCAAGCAATTACGTTGTGATGGGGAGAGTGATCACACTTTTCTACCAAAAGGTTGTGTAATAGGATTTCTTAGGAAAACATATGGCAGACAATGAGTTCTGCCTGCCTGAGGCTTCCAATGCGTTGCAAAAGAATGCAGTCAGGCACCAAAAGGGGTTAACATACAACATAAACACCTTACTTTAGTAGCCTATTGGGCCAGCTAGTCCCACTGTAGTTTGAACAGGAATAGCTGGCCACTTAGGATTCTAGGAGGTTAATATATAAATAAGCCATTATGTCTTTTTATCACCTATTCTCAGTTGGCTTAGAATTGATCTACTTCTTTATAGCTGCCAGTGTCCCCTTTTCCCTATGGCTCCTGTAAAGGCAGCAGTAGCTTAACTAGGGGGGGAGGGGAGGTGGGGCGGGGGGTGTTATGTAACTGATGTTATATTTCCTGAGATTAACGGGTATTCCCAAAGCTAACTATATTCAAAAACAACAGCCATTGGTTATCTCATTAGCATAGGCTTAACGCATATTAAGATAGCACTGCCTCGCGTTAGCTTCAAACAACATGGCCTCTCTTACCCAAAGGTGGCGTTACTCTCCACAAGACCCTTTATATACCTTTATGAATAGTTAAAACATACCTAACTGTCTTACACTTATTCGGATCCTGTAAAATACCTATTTCAGAGTCTGGATGCGAGTAATGCCACATTTTGCTGTGACCCATCATTAAATCCCTGCGCTAACTATAACGCAGCTCTGTGGATATGCATTGTTAGAGGGAACACCTTTTTTGTACATCATTAGCACTACAATAAGTTATAGCAATGCAAGAGGTTGTTACGACTAAAAACAGCACTTAACATTGTTTCAGTGAGCTTTGAAGATAACCGTTACCACTTAACGTACCCCATTAAGTCAATAACCAAGCTTTGTTGATCTGGGCCTTAGTGTGGTATCCTTAATAAAAGTATGTGAAGAAAAATCCCCTACCAACAGAATTGAACCTTTAAAATAAATCATGCAGTGTCAAAGTGTTTGCACTTAAGAACATTTACATTGATTTTCAAACACCATTGTGTGGCTTCCCGATGTAATGTCATTTGTAGATGCATTTTTAAAATAACTAATAAAGCACATAATTGTTAATAACTCATGTTTGAGTGGGAGAGTACAAAATGATTGAAGCAATTTGTATAAATAAAGTATATTTATTTTTGTCACACAGTCCAAAAAGGGTTTGTCAAAAATATGTTCATGGTATGAATTACTGTCTACATTCAAGGAAATCAATGTATTTTTAAGTTTGCACAAAAAAATATTTGATCATAAAATCTTATACTTTACTCTTGTCGGCATGTGCAGAAGTGGCTAAAGGCTTCACGCGGCTTTCTACATCAGTACAGATGGGCACATTTTCCTTAATCCGAATCCGATGCGGATTGGCCAGTTCTTTTTTTCTGCCAATTTCCGTAGATTGGTCTGAGAAAAGGCAGATTCAGGTTTTTTTTCCCCTGTTACTGAAAATCCTTCCAACGGACTCAGAATCCAAACCTGAAAACTGAATCCGAATCAGAAACACAGAATCCGAACCTGCAAACTGAATCCAAAGATGGAAACTGAATCCAAATCCAAAACGCAGAATCTGAATACGAAAACAGAATACAAAAAAATCTGACGTCAGATTCGATATTAAAGCATTCTGTGGACCAGACTGATGTTAAATCCGACGTCTGGTTATTTAAAATATGAGAATCCGAGCACCATGGCGGGATTTTAAAGAATCCACAAGGGCTTAAGTGGACGAAATCCAATTTCAGATTTTAGTCTGCAGATTAGATTTGGTCTGAAAAGCCCGGGATAATGTGCAAATCGGATTTAGACAGGTTTGCTCATCTCTTTGTGGAAATACAGTGGTGAGAAAAAGTTTGAGAACCTCTTAGGATTTTCACATATTTCAAACCTAAAATGTTATTAGATCTTAATCTAAATACTAATAATATATAATGATAACCTGAACAAATTACACAAAAACATGATACTTCAACATTTATTTATCCACAAATGATTAAACATTTAATATCCATGTAATCAGGTCCCCTCCGGTCCCCCGCGCTCCCGGTTTTCCCCCTCCTTACCCTCACTTGTGGGGGATGTTGCGGCAGGGCGACGGAGTCGCCGGTGGATCCCGACGTAGGGTGCCGCCATGTTGGGCATGCGCGTGCACCATCGCAGGGTTGCGCATGCGCAGAAGCGGCGAGTGTAAGTTAGGGGTCCTTGCTGAGTAAGGCAGGCAAAGGGCACCCTGTGGCGGCCATTTGAGTCACGCATGCGCAGTGTCCTATGCGCATGCGGTCTCAATGTTAATTGTGCAGCAGAGAGACTACAACTCCCATGAGGCTGAGGGAGAAAGCTGCCTGGTGACACACGATAGCCAATGGGATGGCTGGATTGCTTTTGAGGAAGGAAAGACTACTGTCTGCTTGGACAGGAAGTGAGGAGTTAAGACCTGGACACTGAAGGTGCAGTTAGTGTCCACGGAGCAGTGCTCCAGGGACTAGGCCAGAGGTAAACCCCCAGGGCCCAGTTAGTCTCTTGAGGCACTGCAGAGAATATAAGTGAAGGCCTTAAGTTAGGGAATCCTTCACTATACTCAGAGAGAGAGAGAGAGAGAGATATGCTGCAGGATATTGCATGCATGCCAGTGCAGCGTGAAATGAAAGAGTATCTGACTCCATAGCAGAGACTGTTCCCAAAGGATCATCCGGCTGGGGATCCCTCCCCTGGGGAGTCAGACGGTGTACTCATCCCTGCAAGGAGCAGCACATCACGCCGTGGGACCACGTTGCGGAGTTGCTGAGTACTAAGGATTATCCTGATCAGGACTATGATCAGGGAGGTAGTATATTAAGTGCACCACCGGGCCCCAACACAGGGAAGCGCTATCCCTCACACTCACCTTATTGTTTGTGGACACTCAAGGGATAAGTGCTCAAGCACAATGCTACTCAAAGGACTAAGGGTGATGTAATGATGGACATGTGGGCTGATGGGATGGTATGCATTCAGGGTGATGCAAATGTTATTCATATGACGTAATGATGTCATGAGGTATTGATGTTATGCAATGAGAGTTTCACTGAAGTTACCTTACATGCTCAGTAAATACTGTTTATTCCCATTGTGTGTATTTACTGTATGGTTGTTCTGGTGAGGGCACACTCCCACCACGTTGGGATCCCTCATCAGTGGAGGCGCTGCACCGTGTGTAAGTATACCCCAGGCTCCCAGTGGTGGAGGTTCAGGCCTCTTGTTAGCCTCACAGGTGACAGCAGCATCAGTAGTTATAGTACCCCAGGGGTACACCCGCAACATCCATATGTGGAAAAGTATGTGAACCTTTAGATTCAGTACCACTTGAGCTGCAATGCAGTGTTTCCTGCAGTGTTTCACGTAACTGCTGGTCAGTCTCTCACATCGGTTGTGAGAAATTTTAGCCCCTTCCTCCTTACTGAACTGCTTTAACTCAGTGACATTTGAGGACTCCCTTGCATGGACAGCTCACTTCAAGTCCTGCCACAAGATTTCGATGGGGTTTAGGTCCGGACTTTGACCAGGCCATTCTAAAACGTGAAATGTCTTCTTCTGTGGATCTGCTTGTATGTTTAAGATAATTGTTTTGCTGCATGACCCACATTCGCTTCAGCTTTAGCTCATGGATGGATGGGCTGACATTATCCTCTTGAATCTTCTGATACAATGCAGAATTCATGGTTGTGTCAATGATGGCAAGCAATCCAGGTCCTAAGGCAGCAAAGCAGCCCCAAACCCTCACCCTTCCACCACCATGCTTAATGGTTGAGATGAGGTTCCTCTGTTTGAATGCAGTTTTGGTATTTGCCAAACATAACGTTTCTCATTGAGGCAAAAAATTTCTACGATTGACTTGTCTGTCCAGAGAACATTGTTGAAACAGCAGAGGGAGCTGGGAGAATCTACAATCCCCGCCGGCAACATCCTTCCTCCCTCTGCACTGGAGAGAGAGAAAGAGTGGACTGCTAGGGCTTCCTGTTGCTCACCAATGTTTTAGGAGGTATGTGGTAGGATGCATAACCAGGAGCAAAGATTAGCAGTAATAAGCACCGTTTCTTGCTAACCTATGTTCTTGTACATGGGATTCACACGAAACAAAAAAAAAAGGCATTGTTTTAATTATTCAGCATAAAATGTTGAAACTAAAATGAGGTCATTATTATTTTTTTTAAATCAAGCTGGAATTAAATAGCCTATTCACATCCAAAATACACCTTCTGCTATTGTTTTATTCTTAGCATTACAAATCTCCCATTAATTACAGCTCCAGCTTTGACTCACCACTGCACGTCAATGGGACCAATAACTTCTGTTACTTTATAAGGTCTTGGATACTATTCAGTATGGCAAAAAGGAAAATAATGTAACGATTGGTGGGTTGGATTCCCATGACCTCAAAACCCCTGAAATAAGGGCAGCGTTGGATTCCCCAAATTGGGGCTATGTATTAATCCAAATCGCAAGCTCAGATCTCCAGAGTAGAGGGGAAGAAAGAGCTATCAACCCAGCAGTCACACAGTCTCTCTATTACAGTATTATTCTCTTCTCTACTAAAGGTATCAGTCAATCAGTTCCAGTTGTGGGATAACACTTTATATGTGTAATTATGTATAATATAATAGGTGAGCAGAGAGATACAACCATTTGACTCGACTAGTATGCCAGTCAACCGGTTCCAGGTTGGTACGCTGTGAGGATACCTGTGTTGACATATAGATACTACCATCTGACTTTTTGCTAGTCTCTACTAATATAACAGTTAATTAGTTCCAGTTGGGTTAACATTATATATTAGGCTGGCATATAAATACCACCAGCTGACCTGTCCCTAATTTCTACTAGTATATCAGTCAATTAGTTTCAGCTTGGTTAATTCTGTTATATACTACGTTGGTACAGTATATACATGCCACCATTTGACCTGTCTGTTTTAGTACACCAGTCAATCAGTTTCAGTTTAATTCCTTTTTCGGTTGCTTATGTTGGGTATATACTAGGCAGGTGTACATTTACCACCATCTAACCTTTGTCTATTTTGTACTAATATAAATTATAGTATATATATATTTTTAATTATTTAATGTTTTTTCTTTATATTATTTTAGAGTCCTAATCGCTATGATTTTTATACTTATTTTAAGCATTTATGGAAGGTTTACGATGTATTTTATTTTTCGTTGTTTTCCATAACTTCTTAGAAATACAAAACCAAAGCCAAACAAATCAAGTTCGCGCAAAACCAAAACACATATTTCTTTTAGATACCAAAACCCGTAATATACCAGAAAAGGGTGATCACCCGTAATATAAAGTCAAAGCATTTCAAATGCTGTGAATTTTTGTTAGTGCACAAAATTCCATCTGGATCATACCTTTCCTAAACCCTTGGTTAAGGTTCAGATTCAGAACGGAGTCCTTCCATTTAGGTAGCCTAGTTGTAGAGAAATTGAAATTGCTCATCATCCAAACTGTTTTCTGATAACAGTATGTAAATTCCTCTGCAACTGTTTTAATCTGAAACTGATGCAATCATTACAGTAGATGAAGAAGCAGCAACGGAGCAAAATGGAGATTACAGGAAAGGCAAATAACAAAAATACAAGATGGATTTTACCCAACTGAATTGTCACTGAACATACTGTAAACAGTAGGCTACCAGATATCATCGCGCTGGACTCAAACTCAATAGGTCATGGGTGGCCAACTCTAGTCCTCATGGGCCACTAACAGGTCAGGTTTTAAGGATATCAATGCTCAGCACAGGTGGCTTAATCCGTGGCTCAGTCTAACTCCTGCAATAGGTCATGTACAGGTTGCCTTTTCTTTTATCTAGGACAGCTGCTTTAAGGGATGTGCACGATCAAATGAAAAGCAGGAATGGGCAGCTATTAGTCTTTGTTTTGGAAGTGAATCATGTTGTGCCATCCCCATTAGCAACCTTTTGTAAGACCTCTATGTAGTATGGCTTTTCTCCAGTTTCCTGTGAACTTATGTCCCTGTTACAAAAACACCAGGACAATTGACTCTAATTGGCACTTTAGTTGCCATTCTCAACTGAAATTAAATGGGCATAAAACAGAAAACTACTTGTTTACTCTTTTATGTGGCGTCTCCAGGGAATGGTAGAAATATACTGTCAAGATAGTACACGGAAAACTAACACGATGCATCCCTGACATACATAAAGACTTGTAATGCTGATTATCTGGCAAGCACTACATTACAAAACTGCAGAGGTTGCAGTTGAATTTATCAAACTGTGTCATTTGGCTCAACTTACACCCTGTTTTTCTGAAATAGCCCTTAAGGATGAACGTGCATTTACAAACACATTTAAGAAAAGTGCTAAAAAAAAAAAAACTTCATTGGAAAACACATGCGTATATGTACATGAAATAGGTGATGACCGCACTCATGCGTCTTAAAAAGCTGTGTAGGCGTACTCCCCTTGCAGCTGCTGTTTTGGAGGTCTCCAAAAGCTCCTACTGTACGATCAGCTCCCAACGGAGATCTCCAGAGCTCAGTGTATTTTTTCTTCTGTGTACATATTTATCTAATTTATTTCTTGACAAATTTCTTTCATGGGTCCCGTTGTGCCCCAACTATATACATGAATGTGACATTATCCAGAAAACAATTATTTAGGGCTAAAATTATACTTGCACAGTAAGTGTCCTCTAATCTTTTGTTTTTCAAAATAGCTCACATTGCTGCATTAGTAGAATCTCTGTTGCTTTACGACACATGCAGTATGGACTGAATATCTCTATCTGCCCTTGTGCCAAAATGTAAGAGGCATTGCAAACATATCTTAATGTATAGTATAAATCAATCATTAATAATATTGGTAATGTGTCACATTACTCAGTATTTACTTTATAATGTATAGCAATTGTGTACTGTATGTTATGGCGAATCGTCCTTCACTTTACCATATTTATCCACAAAATCACTTAAATAAATACGTGTATTTATTTTGGCATCATTTCTATAATTTATATAATTTTAAGACAATGTTAGTAATAATAATAGTACGCCATAAAATTAACCTCTTCAGTGCCATTCCAAGAATGATACAAAGGATGGAACCCACACGCATTCTTAAAACTACAGTACATGCATATTTCTGTTGTTCCAGTGTCTCTGTGCTCAGTGATCTACAGTACATGGAATAGAACTAGAAAGAGGGAGCAGTTCAGAGACATGTAGTCACCATTTCCCTCTACATTTTTTGGCTATGCACATAAGCAATTAAAGTGTGGTGTGTCTCATGTAGATGACAAAGAGGATGTATTAAATTAGTTATAAGGGCTTGATAAAATAACCGATTGCAGACAGAGTTGGCGATAAAATATGGCAACATTTTTAATTTGCTTTAATTCACCTTAATGGACCAAAACATGTGAGTTTTTTTTAATAGGTGGGAGGCAGGGGTCTCCGGAGCTGAACCACATCAATTTAAGCTCCAGGGACCGCCTGCTTACCGAGATACTTACCTAAGTAGGTGAAACCGGTAGCAGCTCCGAATGTTTCAAGTCCTGCGCATGGGGGCAATTGGAAACTGCAAGGGATGACGTCATGGCTTCTTTATTGCCCCATGTGACATTTAAGCCGCCATTTCTATAGCCCCACAAAGCCCACTCAGAGCTGCTACCCGCACCCCCTATGGAGGTAAGTATCTTGGGAAGCAAGGGGTCCCCCGAGCTGCAATTAACAGTTCAGGTCTGTAGACCCCCTGCTTCAATCCCATAACTATATATACAAATATATACATACACGCTCTGCCTTCATCTCTTTGTCCTGTGAAGCTCAGAACAATCCAGCCTCCTGAGAAAGAGCCATTGCTTGTCAGTGTATTCCATATTTGGGGCTTGAAAGCCTTCCCTTCCATGCCAACCTCATTTTTATGTTGGCAATACCACACACACACACACACACACACACACACACACACACACACACACACACACACACACACACACACACACACACACACACACACACACACACACACACACACACACACACACACACACACACACACACACACACACACACACACACACACACACACACACACACACACACACACATATGGATTGCTGGTTTAAGTAAGGTCCATTTAGCATTTTAATAAATAAGCAAATGAGAGGGAAAAAAGAAGAAAAAGAGCAGCATGTTCAATTTCCATTTTTTTTTTGTCACATTTACACGACTAAAATTAATTTATTAGAAACAATTAGGGTGTTGGTGTTAATAGCTCCTGCTCCCCCTAAATCCTATTTCTGCCCCATGCCTAATGTTTTAAATGTCAAGTAAGGTCGTTTTCAAAAGAAATAAAAAAATGAGCAATGCGTTGCCTGGAGACAGAGTGGAAGAACGGAATAAACACATTGCTCCAGCCTCAGCCACTCTGACTGCAAAAGGCAACATAAAAGGAATAGTTTGAGAATAGGCATTTTAACCTGATGCGTGAGTGATCACTAATGTAATTTTGTCTGAAGGCTGTGACGAAAATGTTACTTGTAAGTTCCTTCCATATGCTTTTTGTCATCAATTTGCCTATATTGGAGCTTGATAACAAGAAGTACTGTACGCTCTATTTAGGAAATTAATAAACCACAGGCAAAATCACAAACTCAGATAAGGTCAGTTTGGTGCTCTACAAAAATATTTTACAGGTGAAGCTGCTCAATCAAAAATGCTAAACTTTCTACATTTAAAGGACTTTTGAAAAATGAATGTCCAAAAACTCTTTAAGATATTAATACCTGTATTTTATATATATATATTTCCATATGGCAAGCCTACTATGACAAACGTGTGAGAGAAAATTAGAGTCATATTATAATTCTGACATCAAGACTAACAATTACAACTATCTCTCTGGGCCTCAACATAATACTGTGGAATAGATACTAGTACACAAAGCGCTGTTAAAAGCAGAAATCCATTAAATCAAGTTAACGCGTATCCTCAAAGTTAAAAACAATGCTGGGAATACATTGCATTAGCATAGGCTCAATGACACGTCATTGTAGCATAACCTTGCGTTATCTTCCAATAGTGGGACGTTAAGTATGTCCAGAAACTGAAATAGCTGTTTAACTCAAGATGAGAAAAAGTGGAGATGGAAATAAGGCAGGAAATAATGCTTTGTTAGTTAACTCACAACTTACAGTGGCGTTATAAATATCCATAGCAAACAAAGAATATACCGGCGCCACAAATGGTTAATGAAATCAAACCGATTGGTGTACAGTCCAAATGGAGTCCTTTAAATGATGGAATTCGAGGATTCTCACATCAACGGAGTTATCAAATTAACCAATAAGAACTCAGGACTGACGGTATATATACCATAGAGTCCAAAAGGCTAGCATATCCCTTGAAGAAGTACGCGCATGCGTACGAAACGCGTCGGGAAGTTTCGAGTGTTTTTAGAGTTTGTCTAGGCTGTGGAGAAGTCTGCAGTTCCCTGTGGAGATATTTGCAGTCTTTTAAGTGCAACAACTGATTCGTGGTGGCATCGCGGTGAGCCTGCAGAGGATGATTAGAGGAGGAACGTCTGTGGTGGGACTTCAGTGGACGTGACGTCACATCCGCCCAGAAGTCCTGTCATTTGAGTGACCCACCTTCCACTCCTGTCACGTGAGGACGCCAACCAGAGTGCTCCGGTCGCTATCTTGGGAGCCCTGCTGCATGTATCCAGTTCGTTGCCTGTATATATCCAGCATCTTGTGAGTAGGGTTGTAATTTTACCCCTCCGGATGCGCTATATGTATTCTTCACACCTAATAAATTTGCTTTTCATTAATATTAGGCCGTGCTAGTGTTTATCGTCTGTATGTCCTGTATGTCTTGTGTTGTCAGTTTGTCCCCACAATCAAAGTGTTTGATATACTGCACTATTATTTGTTTCTCTCTCTCTTTTTTTCCACATATACTCCGTTGATGTGAGAATCCTCAAATTCCATCATTTAAAGGACTCCATTTGGACTGTACACCAATCGGTTTGATTTCATTAACCATTTGTGGCGCCGGTATATTCTTTGTTTGCTATGTTTTTTTGACTGGTTGTACTATCAGTTTTTTACTTGGCTGCCTGTGTTTTTTCTACTATTCAGTTTTATTACTAGCGCTGTTTCACACCAATCTTTTTTTTCTGTTATAAATATCCAGACACTGTAAAAGCCCTATTTTATAATCTGGATATGCATAACTTCAAGTTTAGGTACAGTATGATCTAATTAACGTTATGTCCCCAACATGGGAAAAAACGTGACTTAATATTACATTATTGTTCTTTGACGATAAACAGTAAGGGCTTGTACACAGTAGTTGCCCGCGCGACTGAGAGTGTGACGTCACGCTCGCCTGCAGCACAGGCGATCCGTGGACTGTGGGGTCTGGAGGAGGAGACGCGACCAAGAACAGCTCCAATTTAATGTTTGGGGGCATGCCCGTGACGTCACGTGAGCGGTTTGCCCTCATTGGTTAAACTGCGCACGTGACCAGGCCGTCTCGAGCCAAAATGAAAAGATTTTGTCTCGCGAAAATATGGTCGCGCCTTCACGCTCGTGCGCCCTATCCGCCGTGCGCATTAGCTTACAGGCTTGTGTGCGGCGTGCGCAACATCGCTCGCGCTGTCACGCTTATTATGGCCGCAGGCCAAGGCTTAATATTACGTTATGTTATATCAATGTCATATTAAGTCACTTAACAGAGCTTTGTGGATCTGATGCAAATAAATTATCACTTTAGTAAACATAGAAAAGATGACTTAAAGGCTACATGAGCAGATAATGAAATGTTTCCTCCACCATTAGATCAATAAAGAAAAAGGGGATTATTAGGCATGCACTTCGAATGCAATTATGATTCACTATATTAATGAGTAAATTGGTAAACTGACTTTAGAGTGTCTTTTTTATATAACCTGTCCATTCCCAACTATGGCGCAGATCCACAAAAGGGGACTAAGCATTAGTACCACTTCACTCCCATCCATACTGTATGAATGGGAGTGGCGGTGTGCTATAGCTTAGCACTCTTTTGTGGATCTGGGCCCATGAGTTGTTCAGCACCACGGGTAACATTTCACTACTTTAATCACTTCTACATGGAAGAAGTGAACCCCTTTGATGCACAAAGTGCCATTCCATCCACTGGCAGATTTTCGTACACCCCCCCCCCGCCCCGCTGCAACATGCCAGCTGGAGCAATAAAATCCCCTA
The DNA here is from genome assembly GCF_040206685.1 of Ascaphus truei. NCBI lineage: Eukaryota > Metazoa > Chordata > Amphibia > Anura > Ascaphidae > Ascaphus > Ascaphus truei. The sequence goes on from NC_134486.1 coordinate 326,227,815, forward strand.
CATCTGTGCATGTATAAAATTGAGAACACCAGGTTTCTACTGTACATTAACTCAGGGGTAAGTGAAAAAGCTTTAAGTGTGATTTCGAGGGATATACTGCAACTACATTTTCCGGTATTTATATTGTTTGAATTATAATGATTTAACTTTCCATATATGTATGCTAGATTTCTATTGTGTCAATATCAATGTGGCTTCCCTTTATACATTGTAAATCATTGTCCGCCCTTGTCAATTCACTGTGATCTTCCAGTTACGGCAGCTGCAAGCCTCTCTTTTCCACATTGTTCCAACAATTTTTCTGAATTTATCCTCCCATCTTTCTTTTGTTAATTGGTGTGGTCTTTAAATTTGCCATAGAATTTAGTTGAGTACTATCTTTGTCCAACTTTACAATATCTTTTTGTCATATTGTATGTCTGGCCCGCTGCCATTTTAATTTCTTAACTAGTGTGATGATATCACAGACTTTTGTTTAGATTCGAACCCATTCATTCTTTTACCTGTCTCTTTGGGTAATACCCAGCATACATTTCTCCATACTTCTTTGACTTGTCTGAAGCCTCTGAATTATCTTTACATTTAGGGTCTAAGTTTCACATCCATACCCGACCAGAGGTAGAATACTGTACACTAGTCTAAAACGTTCCTCTTGAGTCACAGTGGAAAGTTCCCTTGAGTCTATGGTTTGTTGCAGCCGATTAGCGAGTATCTTCATAAAAATATTGAAAGTGATTGTAAGTAGCCTGATTGGTCTGTTGTTGTTCAGGTATTCTAATTTCTTGTAGATGAGCCTTCCCATTTGTCATGGATTTTAATCCCTTTGCCACTTCCTCCTGAAGAAAGCATGGTTCTGTACATCATTGGTGTTTTTTTCTCGTTCTCTCTCTATTGGATTATATCCTGTCATCATACAATTTCATGTAGAAATCATCAACTCTTTATGATAAGTGCACTGTCTTTTAGTGTTGATCTATGGTCTTGTTTGAGTGCAATGAATTTGCTTCTTACCAATCATAAGTCGCTGCTTCATCTTCTTTAAGCTTTTGTTACCTTTGATAGTTTTCCTCACCCTATCACAGTTACATTCTTACATCTACGTACGTTTGCTGATCATCTTGCACAGCTCTGCATATTCAATTCTTGTTCTTGCATCTTGGGATTGCTTGATTTCTTGTTGTCGCCTCAGTAACTGCTTTGTCTTATTTGATATTTTCTTATCCTGTTTTTTGTTAGGGATTCTTCCATTTTTTGTCCTGCGATTTCAACTACAATCTTCATCAATTCTTCATAATTGTTAAAGTGTTCCCATGCATTTCGAGCAAGGTGCAGTCATTTTACAGCGCTAGTTGAAATTCTCTGCTGTTATTCTTGAGGTTCCTGATGTTGATTGTTTTTGTCTTCTTTTTAATTTGTTTTCTTCTTTCCATCATTGCATTCAGATATAATTTGCTGCAAACAAATCAGTGATCACTCCTTGTGTTAAAACGGTTAATGACTGTGCAGTCTTCAATTACATGTTTCTTCTTAGCTAGGATATAGTTGTAACGGGTATTCCCTGTGAATACAGAAGCTACTACCTGCTGTGCATACCTGTGTGGCTCTCAGGAGCCTAAGCCTCCGCTCAGGGACACTGGGGTACATACATAAAACACAATCTCGTGGTGCAACGCCTCCACCTGCGATGGCTCCTGCCCGGATGGCTGCTGCAGCGGAGGTCTGAGCCCAAACCTCTGGATGGACGCGCGGCATCCGCTGTGTCCCTAACTGACTCTGTGTAGTAAGGGGCAGGGTCCCTAACCTGGGGCCTGTCCCTACAACACTCAACTACTGGTGACTCAGGGCTATCTGGGGCCTAGGGGGCTGCTGGCCTAGTGCTGGGAGTCACTGACTCCTGCACCCTACCTCCTTCCCCTAGCTGCTCCTGACGCCGACTGACTAGCGTGCTCCAAGCCCGCGAAATGTATTTATTCTCCCCTACTGGGAGATGCTGTAGCCCTGTTGGCTCCCTGGGGTCACGTGGGGCGGTCCTGGGGCTCATGGGAGATGTAGTCCCTTCTGTGAGCCCTCCCCTGATTGGCTGCCTCTCGTGCGCTGTCACTGCGCATGCGCAATATCCCTGGCTAGCCGCCGCATGCGGGGACTCACTGCACATGCGCAAACACATAGAAGATGGTGGCGCCCTCGCCGCCCTGCTTCGGGAGCGCCGGGAGCCCTGACAACGCGATCACGGCCTTGGCAACCGGCCGCACGCGTCTCCGGCAACCCCCGAGCAGGATCCTCCCCGCCCCCACTCTTCCGAGCGGCCGACGGGACCACCATTAGGCTCGGCGGCACCCGCGATCGCCAGGAAGGTGAGGGGGGGCTTGGCAGGCAGGGGGGACCTGGCTACATAGTCAATTTCCTTTTTTACTCAATTGGGTCCAGTCCATGTCCATTTTCTATTTGGATTCTTCTTGAAGAATGAATTCCTGATGTAGAAGTTTTCACATCCTGCAAATTCTGCCAATCATCTCTACATTCATTCCTGATGTCATAACCATACTTACAACTAATGCTTTGTCTTTCTGCTTGGCACCAATCTTTGCATTGAAATCACTCATAATGATATTGAGGTGACAATTTCCTTTGTTGTTCAGCTGGTTGATTTCATTGTTGAAGTCTTCATTGTCTGTGTGAGTTGGCGTGGGGCATACATTTGGATTATTTGAAGCCTGTTTCTATTTGTCAACTGAATGACAACTCTGGCTGCTTTACAATGAGCTATCATACTGTACTCCCCTATGTTGTTTCTCCATTTCTTTTTTACATTGAAGCCTACTCCACTGATTCTTCCATTTTCTGTAACTCTGTAATATAATAGGTGTCCACTTTTGAGCTCACTGACACCTTTATCTTTCCTTCTGTCTTCACTAAGGCCTACAATATCCCATTTAATCTTTTCAAGTTCGTTTTCCATTTCTTGCAGTGCTGCTTAACTGGCGAGAGTCCCGCATGTGTAGGTAGACAGATTGAGGTTTTAATGACAGCTTTTGTTTAACCTCTGGGCATTCTTGGCACGCTCTGCCTTCATCTCTTTGTCCTGAATGCTGTGAAGCTCAGAACAATCCAGCCTCCTGAGAAAGAGCCATTGCTTGTCAGTGTATTCCATATTTGGGGCTTGAAAGCCTTCCCTTCCATGCCAACCTCATTTTTATGTTGGCAATACCACACACACACACACACACACACACACACACACACACACACACACACACACACACACACACACACACACACACACACACACGATGGAAGCAGGCACTCCAGGACTTTGAAAAGTAAATCAAGTTTATTGCAAAACGATCAACATTTTGGCTCTCTACAGGAGCCTTTCTCAAGACAACCACCAGTGTGTAGGTCCCTAGTCTTAAATAACCAGCAGGGGGGAGTGGCAGCTTCTTTTCCTGCACTCTTAGGCCTCGGTCCCGCTGCGCTCGTTGGCGCGGGCGGCAATGTAGCGAGTTCCCCACCAGCAGGGGAATCCTCGTGAGCCGGTCCCGGTCCCCACTGGCGGCACAGCTGACTACACGCTGTCGCGCGTCAGCCGCTGGAGACACCACAGAATGGTGTTTTCTAGCTTTGACGCGTGACGTGTGTGGCTGTGAGCCAATCGGGAGGGGAGGCTGCGGGAGGAGGAGAGGCTTCGGGGAGCGGGGAGGAGTGTGGAGTGAAAGCAGGTGAGTGCCTTTCTCTGTGTGTGTGTCTGTGTGTGTGCGTGCCTGTCTGTGTGTATATGTGTGTGCCCGAGTGCGTGAGTGCCTGCCTCTGTCTGTGTGTGTGTGTGTGTGTGTGTATGAGTGCGTGAGTGCCTGCCTGTGTGTGTGTGTGTGTGTGTGTATGTATGGATGAGTGCCTGCGTGTGTGTGTGTTTTACTTACCGAAGCTCCAGCTCCAGCCCGAGTCCGTGGAGGGAGGGGGGGGAGAGTAGCGGGTCCCTCCGCTCAAGCCACGCCCCCCCTCCCTGTCAAACCGCCCACCACCCGCCCACCTCCCGCTCCAGCTCCCGCTCCCTACAGACCGCATATCGCGGTCTGTGTATCTCAGCGCACCGCCTGTCAGCAGTGCGGGTGCGCTGACTCTGGGAGCGGGGCCTTAGCCTAATTAGCACTGTGTTGGGGGAAGGGTATTTACGGATATGTCTGTAACATCTGCTGGTTGTCTTCAGAAAGGCTAATGTATAGAGTCGCAACATTGATAGAAACGTAAATAAAGTTTATTACAAAACTAAGTCCTGGATTGCCTGCTTCCATCTTTTCTGTATTCCAATCCCCAGCAGCTTGCACCAAGGCAAGATACCACATTCAGTGGAGTGTCTCTCTCATAGTATGGTTGAACCTACCAGCACAAGTGCCACTGTACATATTCTTTAACACCCATTGTCACCTCACCGCCACTTTGAGGTAGTGAGATTTGGCAATCATTTATTTTCCAATGGGAGATTTAAACCCAGTAACTTCAACAGTAAATATTTTGGGAACAAGGCGGTTCCTGAAGCTAAAAATAGGGGGGGATCCCCGGTTCCCAGTCTGTAAATGTAAAATGGAGGCAAAACAAAAAAGAAAGAAAACTGCTGTTAAAAACTGTGATTCTCACATTTTAATAGTTTAAAATTTCAAAAGCTTCCAGAGCCCTAAGCGACCCTTGGACCTGATGTTTAGCTGTCATTATTGTGCACAAACATGCAGTATGATAGCTTAAAAGGATTCATAGCCAATTATACTACTCTAACAGCTGATTATCATATTTTAAGACAGCTTCTAACTACTCTGTAGCACCTACTGTAACTCTAAATCGGTTTGTAATTCCAGAGAAAGGGACTCAACTCTAAATCAGGTCCATAGATTGATATATAGCCACCAATAACTGACTTTAACCCTCTCATCTAATTATAATTTAACCAACCTCTTGCAATTAAAAAACTAAAACACATACATATAGTATAGACTTATATACGCCCATACATAGAGGGTGAACATCATATGAATATTTCAGAACTACAGTATATATATATATATATAGTTGCACAATCAGAAAAACTAAATCTTGCAACACTATCTTTTGTGAACGTGGCAATGCTCTACAAATTAACCTGGCTTTCCATGGGTTAAATAAATTCCAGCACTTGAGCTGCAAGTAATTGTCTGATGTAACTGCTGTCAGCAAATACCTTCAAATGAGATTTTATTAAAGTGCTGCACATGACAGCTTGAAAGCAGCAGATTTGATTTGAACAATGCAGACAAATGTTATCCCTATTCGTTTACAGTTTTCAATCACTTAAGCAGCTGGTGTGAACATTTGCTGTAGCTGACATCAACATACTGTAGTGTATCACCAAAGCAAGCTTCCCGGCACATCATTCTCAGCCATCAAACTGTTAGAAATAATTCATGCACACACTACACATGTATTTATATGACCGCGTGCACTTCATTGTTTAATAACTAAATGTAAAGTTTAATTGTTTTTCCACTGACACTTGGAGCACATTTCCTTTTCCTAGCCAGAAGTCCTAAATATAGTGATTATCTGTTTTATATCAATTACATCCACGTTAACAATAAACATGCCTTGTTTTTCAGTGTTCTATTTGCTGCACTCCTTTCTAAGATAGCAGAGGTTTCAGGAAACAAGGAGTACAGCAAGCGATAGGATCATGGGAAACTGAAAATTCCCCTCTCCGTTTACGTATAAACGAAGGAGAAAAGAATAGTAGCTCTCACGTGATTTATTGCATTCTTAAAGATGTAAGTATGATTGGAGATCTGTTTCTGTAATATGAATGAATCTTTCGATGCTTGGCTACAATGTCTGTACATCCAATTCCAGGAATTTCCTAGAAGTTATCTCTGTAATATAAGTGCTTGACAGCCAAAATGACATCAATAAAAAAAAGAGTACCTTTGTACGTATAAGTCCACATTCTGAACCAATTTTGTGTTAATGCTTCCCCCCCCCCCTATTTTTTTAAATTCAATTTTAAGCCATACATTCCCAGCACTATTATATATTAATATGTAAGTTAAGGAAGACTGATCTTACAACTGATAGTTATTGGAGTGTATTAGTATATGACTGTGAGGTATGAGCAATAATATGAACAGAATGACATGTTAACCACCTCAAGGAGAGCCTCTACTGTGTTATGGGGCCTTGCTCTAATACTGTAAGGTCTCGAGACAATTTAAGTTCTAAATATATAACAGACATGTAAAAACAAATCAAATTGGCAGCAGATTAGAACCACGTGGCCCGTCTTAGCTGCCCATTTTCCTATCTGTTGCAAAACCTCCGACCCTATTTGATCCCTGGTTTCTTTCATATTTTGAATAACCTTATGTCTATCCAGACTCGTATTTAGAGATAGGCCTACTAGGTTGGGGCTAGGGTGACACATTTCTGGGGGAAGAACATTTCAGTGGGGTAACCTGAGGTTATAGAGCCCCCCGCTTCCCCGCAACAATTACACTGATTGATGGGGGAGAGCGTGGGACCTCTGTAAAGGTCTTTAACCTTGTTCTGCAGCGTCGCCCTCCTCATTCTGCAACATTGTGGTGTCCGATGATGCCGCAACATGACATGGCGTGCAGTTGTCATGTAAATACGTTGCCATGTGACGCTGTAAGAGGAGGAAGCCAGGGTGGCAAAAAGGTAAGTGCCCAAAATTCTCAAACCAGCCCTGTGTCTATGCTAAGCATTTTTTCATTCCCTTGTTGTAATATCCTCTACCATTTATTTTGGGGAGACTATTCAACAAATCTGTCACCCTTTCTGTAACAAGTACTTCCTCACATGTCCCCTGAGCTCCCAACCTTCAGCTTCAGAGCAGGTCCTCTCGTACTTTCTCTGAAATATGATTCCCTTCTGTACCTTAGTGAAACCCTTGAAATATTCAAATTATTATTATTATTGATATTAATAATTTCTTTTATTTTAACTACATTCAGCACATCAATATTCTTCCCTTCTTTTTGTTCCAAATGTAAAAATACATCTTACTGCAGGGGGGCGCAAGATTAACTGCGGGGAAAGAGGCGAAGGCCTCTGTAAACCTTACTTACCGGGGTTCAGCCGGGGTCTGGAGACACATCGCCATGGCAACGCAGCATCAAATGACGCCACGGGGTCTTGTGACTACATGACGCCCGGATGCCGGGAAACAAGGTAAGGAGGAAAGAGGGGGAGAGCAAAGCAGGGGGGCGCAGGGAAAAAAGATTGCGCTCCCCTGCCTTACTGCATGAGTGAAAAAACAACATGTATATATACCCCTCAGGGTACATAATCACCACATACCCTTCTACCCTTCACCTGTGTTAATTATTGGGCAGCCACTGCAGCCTCATTACTTCCTGGTTTGCTTGGTATGTGGTGATTATGTCCCCTGAGGGGTATATATACATGTTATTTTGATTCAGGCAGTAAGGTGTATGGTCTGAGAAAAGGACTTGTCTGTCTTGAAATGTCACGTTTTTGTTGGGGGGGGGGTTAACTCACTTTGTATTTAAAGCATCAAAGCATATACCTGCTCTGATGCTTTAAATACAAAGTATGTTAACTTACAGAAAGGCTCCTGTGTGCTTCTTCATCATTCATATTTCTACATGTCCACTTGGATCCAGCTTTGAGACTCCGGGATCAGCGGAGGATGAGCACCAGGGAGGGAAGCACTGTTATATATTTTTGCTATAAACAATGGTGTGTCACTCCAACCCCCATTCCAAATGTGAGGAGTTATTAGCGGAGTTTCATAAATGTCAGTCCTCAAATATTTTACCCACCACTGCCATGGCAGTATTTTTATGCTAACAAGAAGGGTGGGGGTGAGGGGGTGAATATATCCTGTGACACAAATCTGTCCTTACACACTACATACACTATACTACTTGCAATTTAACTCCTTCAATTGACCCTCCAAATATTGCAAGGTGAATGAAGTGGAACAAATGGGGTTATGTAGGAAAAGGAGCTCATCCATTCCTTCTTTTATTTTGATTTTTAAGTGTGCTTGATTTACCCTTTTGATGCAAAAATGTAGACTTTTTAGAAGACTTTGCTACTTTTTAGATTTTTGTAGCTGTCAGTTTATTTAAAACAAAATGAGCGAGTACTTCTATACAAAAGATATTTTAAAGACAAAGTTTTGAGAGCAATGCTCTCTTCCTTGGGCCAGGCAGTACCGAACTACAAATTATTCGTTCCAAGTAAAAGAGTCGGAAAGGCAGTACTGGTAAAGATCAGGAGGGTGGGGGAAGATGCTAGAGAACAAACGGGGAAAGGGATATGCCAAGAAATGGTAAATGGTGAGGTACAGTCCTTTTTTAGGCTAACCCTACCTGGAGGTAAAAACAGTCCAAACTACAATAATAAAAGTTAACAAAACGCTCCCCATATTTGCAATTCATAGTTACAACAGGTTACATCAGAGGGGGTCCCCGAAATGTGCATACAACACACTTTTTTTTGTTGACATGCGAAAGCTGCTGGTGCAGAGGGACACGGAGCTCACAGTTTGGTCTAACAAATGACAGGGAAAACTTTAACACTTGTACATGGCCCAAAGAGGTGGAAAGTACCTTACTATATTGGTGCATGCTAATCTGTTCAACCCCCTTATTTAGCATTAATTTGCCATTAATAATTTAATCTAGTGCTTGATAAATAGTAAAATACTTCTGTGACGGTCTAAGAATGAGAGGACATTGGATAGATGGTCCTGCTTTAGAGAAAACGTGTGCATGACAGTGTGTAGAGTGCTTTGCACCAACTTGCTCAAATATCTCATTTAAAGCAGCAAAAAGGGAAACATCCTATATGTTTTTATTTTTAAATACATCAGTTCTGTAGTATTAGATAATACAGTTTGCATTTTTTTCAACTCTTAATGCCATTGTTGATGTACTGAGCATTCTTTGGTTGCTACAGAAACCATTTAGAAAGTAATATCACTTCCTCTTTTGAAATAGGCTCTGACACACACCTTTTTGAGATTTGACCTTTGGCAACAAAGTATCACACAGAGATCTGTTGCTGTGTTCCAAATAGCAGACTGTCTATTAGTCTGAAAGCTGTAACAATAATGTGTTACACATAGTAATATAATGTTACATAGTAGTTGCAGTATTTCACTGACTGCAGCACAAAGTTAGAAGGCGGACATTTCGTTAGATCAGTTTTTTTACAGATTAACAGGACCACCAAACAGTTACCAGCTTAGGTAAGAGTGTAGAATTATACATTGTCACATGCTTTACAAATAAAAATAAGATAAAAAAGGGGGGAATGTAGTATGGCTGCTTTAATTCTGTATTGCAAAAATGTATAGCAGCTGGTTTTATACTTCAGAAGTGTAGATTAAATAGTAGTTTGTGATATTTTTTAAAGGACCAAGCAAGTTCTTCATAGAGGATTGTGCACAGATCTTTTGAAACCTGACTGGTATCTACTCCATGTGTACACTTACACTATATATACACTATAAAATACACATGTAGATGAGACATGTACAGTATACACGCTTCTGTAGCTTCAAAACTTATGTACAGTACCAGAACAATAGCAATGCACAACTGTTACTGATATGGTTAGCAGACCTATGTGACACTATGCCATTGGCACTTAGTTCACAGAGACTTGATTCAAGCCCTCAAACAAGAGCAACTATTCTGTATTGTGACTCAAGATATACCTAACTACAAAGAAAAGGGACTGATCAAAGAACTGAAATGTCAAGCAGAACAAAAATAAAACCACAGAACCAAGGCTGATTCACCTAATATTTCCTGTGAAAGCATAATGACAAAACAGAAGGCTGAAGAAATTGTGGCGCTGAATTAACAGAGGCACATTCTAAAGTCTAAGAAGTTCTGGATATTGTGGGCACTATGGAGTCTATTTACTTAAATCCCTGGGCTGAAAAAATGGAGCCAAAAGCAGGGCAAAAAAAAGCACCATACTGTATTTATCAAAGAAATGGAATGGGATTGAAAACAAATGGAGTTTTTCCTTTGATAAATCTAGTGCTATTCTTTAGCACTGGGTTCATCCCAGTTTTGCTGCAAGGAGACATTGGTAAATAACCCTGTGTATTCCAAGATGTCACAGATGGTTGAAAATGTAAACATTTGTAATTCCGCTGATAGGGTGCCTTTTCTTTACATAGCTGTTTCAACCTTTTGGGTTTCATCTGTGTGAGGAGGCTGGTTATACTGACCCTGCTATCTGAAGCTGGGATAGGTTTCAACCATACCTTAAATAAGTTATGGTGGGTAAAAAGTGACAAAATCCATCCCCTGTATAACATACAGCAAATTAATGTAGGTTGTTTTTATCTTTAAAAGTAAAAGCTTACAATAACAGAATGGTTACATTAAGGTTGTTGTATCTGTTCAAATGGATTCAGTTACATGAGCAATGAAGTGTATTTATTTTCTGTTCATTCATTTCACCATGTGGTTTGTCACTGCACATTTTGGAAGTGAAAGCCATTGGATGGGGAAAAGCTTGTTTAGCTGCAGCAATTGTATATGAGATTGAACAATAATATTAAAAGAAAACTCTGCCTAAAATGTGTGCAGTATTCACAAGGTATTTCACTGAGAACTCAATGTTCCTAATCCTCACTACCACCTAAGGCTGCGTCCATAGGACTGCAGCCGTGCGGAGGCGCGCGGAGGCTGAGGGAAAGCAGGTGCTTTCCCTGGCCTTGGTCCGCGCGCCATCCGGGGGCGTGTCGGGGGAGGGGGGCTATGACGTCACGGAGCTGGTTCACCCTCATTGGGCGAACCGCTCACGTGACCGGCCCTGCGCTCCCGTGAGCGCGAAAATCTATCTTTTGAAAATGACCTACGCTGCCGCACGCTTGCGGAAGTGTGCGCGAGCCCCTGCTAAAGCCGCTCACATTGCGGCTGCAGGGGCTCACTGAGAAGCGTCAGCGCGTCTCAGCACGGGTCAGCGCCTAGGCGCTGACCCTGGACGCAGCCTTAGAGAGCAGAAGTGGAGTAGCACATAAGGTTATCCCCGTCAAATCTTGGACAGCTCTGCTGTTTTATTTCTCTCCACTATCTCATTAAATGTTCCTTGATACTGAAATGGTCTACTCAAGCTTTTCTTTTGTTGTTCTCAATTTCATTGTCAATGCGTTTTATTTGGGCAACCACCACAATTACACATACCTCCTCTGTATCATAGCTATAGCATGTGCTCTATGCCCATTCACATCAATGGCTTATCACAAGTAGAACAGATAGTCCAGCTTGCAGAGAAGCTCCACATTTTGTTATACAAAAGCCTTTGATAACAAATATGGTCAGTCTCTTGTTTATCTGTATTCTGAACCAGAAATCCTCCACCAGCTGGAGGCAAGGAATAACAGTCTAAATTGATTATTCCTGTTTTAGTGATCAATTCTGACTTTGATGTTGGGATGTTGGAGGACAAGCGAAGATTACCTCCCCTAAAACAACATTTTCTCAAGCTTAATGTTCCTTCACACTATCCACTAGGTTTTAAATTCTGGCCTATACTGCCATGGTGAGCTTTTATGGTACTCACTCCAATAATTACCCATAGTAAATGGTTATAACCAAGAGGTCTCAACCCTCTGGTATTGATTAGCTCAGTTGTTTTGGGGGGATGTCAAATAGATTAGTTTGTGTTTAGTAGGAGACAACAGAAATAATAGCTTGTTGAAATCATTAGTCATATACATAAGGAGAGTAACCTTTGTGTGAAAAACCCATGTAAAATATAAACATTTGAAAATAATTATTTGTTTGTAGTACGTTATACAGATTTTCTTTGGGTGAAGAAATTCCAACTCTACTCTACGATATTATTTTAAGATGCTAATATGCTACATCTTTCTGCACATGTTATTCTTGTGGATTTTGGAAATATGCCAATGGTTTCAGTTGTATGTAGTTAGATAATGGGATTACTTCAGGATGAAATATATACAGTATTTGTACTTTTACAGACTTTAGTACCCAAGTGAGTATCACATGCTCAGCAACTTCACTAACAGTTGCAGTAGACAAAAAAGTATTTCCTGAATATAACTTAAAGAGCCCCACACCATTGGAGAATAAGGAAAATACTCAAAATACTCTTCCTTTTGCACATGATCTCCTCGGCTAATCTTCCATCATAACCCCCTTCCACTTCTTCTGAGCTACACTACACTACACCTACTGTATGGAATTCTCCCTGTCAGACTCCCATCCACCCTTCACACATCTAAAAATGACCGGAAAACTCACTTCTTCCAATAGGTTTATGCATCATCTACATACAATTCTCAATCATCTACCTTCTGCCGCTACCATAATACTGATTATCTGCTATGAAGCTATAAGCATCCCAGCTATAAGCTCTCAGAAACACACCACACTTGTTCTCCCATTGTTCCTTATGTTCCAACTCTCTCATCCTCCTCACATACAGTACCATACCAGAGTATGTTATGATATGGTCTTGTTTTCTTCTTCAATGATAATCATATTAATAATAATACCATATTTCCTTGATTCTAAGTTGCACTTTTTTTCACATTTTAATGTTTCTGAAATCGGAATGTGTCTTCTAATCGATGTCAATAGAAACTTGCCAGCCCCTAGGAAGTTCAGGTGTACGTAAATTGTGACGTAGTTGGCCATTTGAACTGAACTATGTAGAAATGTTATATTGTTATAATGCCCCTGATAAGTTTCCTTTTTCCAATAAGAGGTGAAGACATACCCCTTCTCCTCCCCTCCTATCTGGAATAGCAGCTTTGTACATGCTGGCAAACATTCAAAAATGGGTATTTGTAACTGAATGGTTCCTGTACTGATATGGCCGCTAATGCGAGTCAACTGAGGATCACGTAATCTCCTGTTGTGGAATGATGTTCCTAGAACGTGATGCTGCCAACCCTAGCACACTGCTGTTGCCCTATGACAGGCTGAAGGTGCCTGCATTTAAGTTGTTATTGTAATTTTTTCTGTACATTTGATGTAGTGTTTGTTCTTTTCCCCGAAAAGCTGTCATTAAATCAATGGTGCGTCTTACAATCGATGGCGTGTTAGAATCGAGGAAATACGATAATAATAATAATAATAATAGAAGACTGAAGTCCATTACATCTATATCATCCTGAAAACGGTGCTGTTAAACTGACTTTAAGAAAGACAAATTGAACAATATATATTAAAGTCGTTTGTGGCAATTTTGACTGCTTTATTTCCTTATTAATGCATCAGCTTTGTGTTTACAGAAGAGTTATTGAGGAGTTACCTCAATGCACATTTATAATGGAATGTATCAAATTCTGCATCACTTTTCTTTCCCTTTGTTAGTATAACTAATATCTGAAGTGCCAGAAACATCTCTGACTAATGATCTGGGCAGGTATAAGACACTCATTTTTTTTTTTGCATCTGAATAAAATACAAGTTTGATACATAGCTCTTTAAATGTCAAGAGTTTTCTTTTCATGTTATACTGGAGTGGCTCATAAGAGTGGAATTGATATTTCTATTCTTTGTCTAGTTTATTTAAGGGGACATGTAAATATTTAAAAGGGAGCTCGATACCAACAGGGGAATTACATACCAGCAAACCTGACAACACTAGTGGGGGAAGCTACTTGAAGGTTTAGTAAAGCATAATATTCAGGAATACCTAATTAATAACATCATTTTTAGTAATACAGTAGTCAGCATGGATATATGAAGGATAGATCATGCCAAACTAACCTTATTAGTTTCTTTGAGGAGGTAAGAAGGAATTTAGACCAGGGTAATGCAGTTGATGTGGTCTACTCAGATTTTGCAAAGGCTTTTGAGACGGTGCCACACAAGAGGTTACTGTACAAAATGAACTACTGTAAATTGCATTAGTAAAAATATTTGCACCTGGTTTGAAAACTGGTTGAATAATAGAGAGTTGTCATAAATGGAATCTTTTCAGATTGGGCTAAAGTTGTAAGTGGAATACCTCAAGATTCGGTTTTATTTATTTATTTCACATTTTTTTCTAAATGCTCACCAAGAAACTCAGTTCCTAGAGCACGTGTTTGGAACATAGGGAGGACACCCAACCCATACCTACTACCGGGACCTACTGACAGAAAACTTATAGGGGAACGATGAAAAATACAGGAATTACAGGACAAGAAACTTAATGGGCGCAGGAAAGCTGTCTGCCACGGTATTAGAGTATGTTCGTCATACTTTGTTTGAGTGGCTCAGTGAGTAAAGACTGCAGGGAACCTGGTTCAATTCCTGGTGTCGGCTCCTTGTGACCTTGGGCAAGTCACTTTATCTCCCTGTGCCTCAGGCACCAAAAACATAGATTGTAAGCTCCACGGGGCAGGGACTGTGTCTGCAAAATGTCTCTGTAAAGCGCTACGTAAAACTAGCAGCGCTATACAAGAACAAACTATTATTATTATAATTACGTAATGCTTTCTGATTTCTTTAAGCAGCAGGTAGCTTATTCCACAGTCTTGGGGCGGTTCTTGAAAAAGTTGTCCCTCCAGCTTCATTGGACTTAAACCAAGGCTCAATCAGTTAAGGGGCATATCTGAGAGTCTGATTGCGGTTGTTACTGATTAGGCAGTTCTGAAGGTAAGGAGGGATAGTCCATGAATAGCCTTAAAGGTAAGGATCAAGATCTTAAAATGAACCCTTTGCTCCACAGAAGCCAATGCAGATCTCGTAATACAGGTGAGATGTGGTCTCTCCTTGGTTTGCCTGTTATAAGAAAGGATTGGCGTTTTGCACCAACATCAGAGCTTTGGTATTATGTTTTGAGAGACCCATCAGCAGAGAATTTCCAAATTCCAGTGTGGAGAGGACAAAGGCCTGTGTTACTATCTGTAATCTCAGCCAATGGATTTGGAAGTAACAGTTTTTTACAATACTTGCAATATGAGGCTGATCCCGTTATGTTTTTGTTAAAAATAGCTCCAAGGCTTTTCACTTTCTCTTTCACTGGAATCGCAAAGTTATTTATTTTTAGGTCACTGAAGGTGTTACTCATAGCATCTGTTTGTGCTTTAGGGCCTATCAGAAGAAGCTTGGATTTAGAGGAATTAAGTTGTAGCCAGTTCAAAGTCATCTAATTAGAGATGTCAACAAGGGAATTATTCATTCGGTTCACCGTGATGATAGGATTGTTTGAGATGTTCAACATCAACTGGATATCATCTACATGCTGATGGAACTGAAACTCCTAGGGGTTTCATATATATATTGAATAGAACTGGGGAGATGGCAGTTCCTTGACAGTCCCCACAAATCAACGGGATTGTGTTTGAAGAATTCTCTCTGTCCTGGGACCTTTTCTCTTTTCTCTGTACACAGTTTCTCTAAGTCACCTAATCACATCTCTTGGGTTTAAATATCACCTCTATGCTGACGACACACACATTTACTTTTTAACCCCTGACCTTACACCTGCTGTACTGACCAAACTTTCTGAATGTCTCTCTGCGATATCATCCTGGATGGCCCTCCGCCGACTTAAACTTAACATGGAAAAAACAGAGCTCCTCATACTTCCTCCCAAACCTGGAGCTACTGCCTCCTTGTATTGTGAAATAAGTGATATAAGGCGCAAACAACTATAAATAATAAGAATAGTGAATATATAATAAAAAAGTGATGTGTGATGAAAATATTCCAACCACCCAGTTCAAACCTCACTGGTGGGACCTGTTTCACGGGTTCCAAAGATTTAAGCAATTTTCTCAAACATCCAGGGGGAGCATGCACCTACTGCCTCCTTCCACATTACTGTTAGAAGTACCATCATTCACCCAGTAGCCCAAGCACGCTGCCTAGGGGTCACACTCGACTCCTCTCTCACATTCTCCCCTCACATTGAAACGTATCTAAAACCTGTCGCTTTTTCCTCCGCAATATTACAAAGCCTTTTCTGTTGTTACTCAACTGCTAAAACGTTGACTCAGGTCCTCATTCTCTCCCGTCTCGATTACAGTAACATACTGCTGTCCGGCCTTCCTGCCTCTCATCTGTCTCCCCTAAAATCTATCCTTAACGCTGCTGCCAAAATCACTCTACTCTTTCCTAAATCTGTCTCAGTGTCTCCCCTGCTGAAATCACTCTCCTGGCTTCCTATCAAATCCTGCATCTCACACTCAATTCTCCTCCTCACTTTTAAAGCTTTACACTCTTCTGCTGCTCCTTACATCTCAGTCCTAATTTCTCGCTATGCACCATCCCGACTCTTGCGCTCTGTTCAAGGATGTGTTCTCACTACCCCCTTTGTATCTTAAGACCTCTCCTGCCTTAAAACGTTCTCACGTTCTGCCCCACACCTCTGGAATGCCCTTCCCCTCAATACCCAACTAGCACCCTCTCTATCCACCTTTAAGACCCACCTTAAGACCCACTTGCTTAAAGAAACATATGAGTAGCACCGTGGCTAATACTATACACGATACATAAAGTTGGCCCCCTGCAGACGCACTTAACAGAACGCCCTCCTAATGTCTCTGTACGTTCTCCCTACCAATTAGATTGTAAGTTCTTCGGAGCATGGGCTCTTCTTCCACAATGTTACTTTTATGTCTGAAGCACTTATGATCTGTTTTTGTATTTATTTGTTATTTATATGATTGTCACGTGTATTACTATTGTGAAGTGCTATGTACATTAATGGTGCAATATAAATAAAGACATACATACAGTTGTGTGAAAAAGAAAGTACACCCTCTTTGAATTCTATGGTCTTACATATCAGGACATAATAACAATCATCTGTTCCTTAGCAGGTCCAAAAATTAGGTAAATACAACCTCAGATGAACAACAACACATGACATATTACACCGTGTCATGATTTATTTAAAAAAAATAAAGCCAAAATGGAGAAGCCATGTGTGAAAAACCAAGTACACCTTATGATTCAATAGCTTGTAGAATAACCTTTAGCAGCAATAACTTGAAGTAATCGTTTTCTGAATCACTTTATCAGTCTCTCACATCGTTGTGGAGGAATTTTGGCCCACTCTTCTTTACAACGTTGCTTCAGTTCATTGAGGTTTGTGGGCATTTGTTTATGCACAGCTCTCTTAAGGTCCAGCGACAGCATTTCAATCGAGTTGAGGTCTGGACTTTGACTGGGCCATTGCAACACTTGCAAAGTACCAGTTCCGGGGGGATGTCAGAGAGCCCGTCACGCGCCGGCAGTGGAAGCTCGGCTGTGTAGGGCAGAGAAAGGCTTATAGGCAGCTGAGAGTCGGGTTCCGGCCACGACCGGCAGCAGGGCCTGGCCACAGGTTGGGGGAAATGTGAAGCGCTGGATGGGACCCCCTAGCCTCTGGCCCAGAACACTAACCCCAGCAGACCCCCCTGTTGGTGGCCCTATGTGTATGTCTGTTTCTAAGGAATAAATCGCAATTTGCTTTACTTCTTGCTTTTGCTCAGTGATATAATCCTGGTATAAAGGTGTAAATGCCTGGTCTCCCGTGACATGGTGGTCCGGCCACATTCCAACATTTGATGAAAAATACCATCAGAGATATGATCCCATGGGAGTGCTTAGTCTACCTGGACGACATCATCGTGTTCGGTTAGACTCTGAAGGAGCACAAGGAACATCTCCTGAAAGTGCTGGACCAGCTGGGCAAGGAAGGCTTGAAGTTGTCTCTGGACAAATGCCGGTTCTGCCGCACCTCAGTGACCTACGTGGGACACATTGTATCTGCAAATGGAATAGCCACCGACCCCACTAAGGTCAAAGCTGTGGTGAACTGGCCGAGACCCGAAAACGTAATGGAGCTACGCGCCGTCTTAGGATTTTGCAGGTACTATCGCCGCTTCGTGGACGGATACTCTAGCAAGGCCAAGGTCCTCAATAACCTTCTAAAAATAGGCTACCCTTTGACGACAAGTGGACATCCGCCCGTGAAAAGGCATTCATTGGCTTGAAGAAGAGCCTAACAGAGGCGCCCATATTAGCTTACGCCGATCGTGAGCAGCCCTATATCCTTCATGTGGATGCAAGCTTCAACGGCCTGGGTGCGGTTTTGCATCAGAAGTACTCGGCTTGCCTCTGGCCAGTAGCATACATCAGTCGTAGCTTGATCCCCAGTGAACAAAATTATCCTGTCCACAAGCTGGAATTCCTCGCTCTTAAGTGGGCAATAGTGGACAAGCTCCATGACTACCTATACGGAGTCAAATTTGAAGTAAGAACGGACAACAACCCATTGACTTACATCTTGACGTCCACCAAACTGGATGCCATGGGTCACCAGTGGCTGGCGGCTCTCTCAACCTGAGAAAAAAGAGAAAAAGGGAAAAGAGAAAAAAGAGAAACTATCAACTCACCCTCAAGTATTTACCGTGGCCCGTGAACAATGGAGCCAATGCTCTATCCCGAAGGCCGGGACTGAGTGCCACACTGGACGACGGCCTCTGGGAAGAAATCCCTGGACCCAGGATGTGGGCCATGTGCTCCACTGCTGCCAAAGTGGAGGACAAATTGGCGTTCTCATAGTTAAGGGTTGCTGGGATGCCAATCCAGAGTGCGTGGAGGTGCGCGGGTGCGTCTTGTGGGTGCAGGGGGCATGCAGGGGTGCTGCGGCTGGTAGAGGGGTGACCGGAGGTCGCCGGAGGTCCCCAGTGGCGCCCTTAGCAGGGTGTCGCCATTTTGTTGGTGCCTGCGCATGTGCTAAATGGTGCGCATGCGCAGAAGGTAGCACCAGCGGCGGCCAATAGGGAAAGGCTCTATGCAGGGACTACATGTCCCATGAGCCTCTGGAATAAAAGACACATGGTGCACACCAGCCAATAGGGCTGCAGAGATCTCCCTGCGCCTAGAATAGATACATTTGGCGCGCAGATAGCCATGCCAGTTGGAACTGGGACACAGAAAGGTGAGGGTGTGTGTGCGCAGGGTTTCAGAGGCCCCTGCACTAGGCCAGAGACTCCCTTATAGGCCCCGACTCCCACTAGTTTGTGGTTACTACAGGGACAGCCCCTTTAGATAGGGACATTGCCCCTGTATTGTGTACAGTGTCAGGGACACAGCAACAAGATGCCGCGCAGTATCAGCGGCCTGTGGTCTGGGACCAGACCACCCCACAGATAGAGACTCTCTTCATGGTTGGACCTTCCAGCTGGATACCACCCTACGTGGAGGCGGACGCCATCGCTGATGCCGACAGAGTGGGACATAAGGGCCCTTTCTTTAGTCAACAGTACCAGGTGCTGGAGCACCTGGCAGGTATCAGAAGGTCACCAAGTGCACCAACTCTACACTCTCACGGTGAACTGCACTGTTTCACACACTTTGGGGTGGGTTGGCTCCTGTTGACACCAGGGTGGTTAGGTGCCCAGGGAACATCAGTACATTGGGGAAGACCCTACTCATGTGGACAAGGAGGTTGAACAGTAGGTTACAGTGTGTGGCTAAGGCCGTGCGAGGCCTGTGTTATATGCGTTATAGTAGTCTAAGTTGCCTGCAGTAAACACATTATATAAGTCTGTGCATAATTATTGTATTGGGTCCTGTGAAGGGGTTATCCGGCGCTGTCAGGATCCTTCACAGGTGGAGGCGCTGTCACCGGATGATCAAGGTACATTCCAGGCTCCAGCAGCGGAGGTTCAGGCCTCCTGGGAGCCACAGGTAAAACACCACATACACTCAGTAGTTGCCACATCTTCCAGAGCGTAAACTGATCATTTTTGTGCTGTAGTAAAATATTTCCAAGCCAATTTTCTGTTCAACCCTTACTGTAGAGTTATCCAGCTACTTATTTCTGCTTAATAGCTCTTGAAAGCACTTTGGTCAAGTGGAAATAAAACTACTGAGCCCTTTCGTGTTAGAGGTGCCTGTAACACATTGTCCTACAGGACCCTCCAGCAATGAACCATTATGGAGGGAATTAAAGCACCAGTTATTCTACTATATTTGAAAACAAAATAAAAGGGTGGTATGGAGCATGACGTTTATTTATTTTTCCACCTCCTTCATCAACGTTGAATGCCTGCTGTTTTCCTTGACTATTATATTATGCATAGGAAAATTCAAAAAATGTGTAAAGCAATCCTGATTTGCTGCTATTGTAATACTTGTGGGACTTCAGGGTTTTAGATTCAACATTTTGGAGATATTATAAATTATTTCTAAGAAAACTGCAAGCAAATGTTTATCGTAATATATACAGAAAAAGGACGGAGGCACACAAGTAGTTCTGCGCAAATTGCTAGGCTTTACTGCGAGGTATTGGCAGATCTACAGCAATGTTTCGGGGACACAGCCTCTTCCTCAGACAAAAGCCACTCGAGTGGCTAATACTTGTGTGCCTCCACCCCTTTTCTGTATATATTACTATAGCCCTCTATTTGGAACATAGGGGCAGTGATGGGCTGGCTTGAACCAATGTTTATTCCCTTTGTTTTTTATACTCCACTTGTCATTGAGAGTGCCTCTGTACAGGCATACCCCGCATTAACGTACGCAATGGGACCGGAGCATGTATGTAAAGCGAAAATGTACTTAAAGTGAAGCACTACCTTTTTCCAACTTATTGATGCATGTACTGTACTGCAATCGTCATATATAAGAATTACTGATGTAAATAACACATGTAAAACAGGCTCTATACAGGCATACCCCGCTTTAAGTACACTCATTTTAAGTACACTCGCGAGTAAGTACATATCGCCCAATAGGCAAACGGCAGCTCACGCATGCGCCTGTCATCACGTTCTGAACAGCAATACTGGCTCCCTACCTGTACCGAAGCTGTGCGCAAGCGGGGAGACTATAGAGCCTGGTACAAATGCGTTATTTGCATCAGTTATGCACTTATATGATGATTGCAGTACAGTACATGCATCGATAAGTGGGGAAAAGGTAGTGCTTCACTTTAAGTACATTTTCGCTTTACATACATGCTCCGGTCCCATTGCGTACGTTAATGCGGGGTATGCCTGTACTCTCCCGCTTGCTCACAGGTTCGGTACAGGGAGGGAGATGGAATTGCTGTTCAGGACGTGCTGACAGGCGCATGCGTGAGCTGCCATTTGCCTATTGAGCGATATGTACTTACTCGCGAGTGTACTTAAAGTGAGTGTCCTTAAACCGGGGTATGCCTGTATATCTTCATATTATTGCAAGTAAATGTTTGTTTAATATTTCTTCAGGATCATTATTGATCAAGGGAACCATTTATTGACTGTCTTGAACCTTCAATAGGAAAACTAGTTTCTTTCTGACAAAATATATTTTCCCAATTCAGGGCCTTTAAACCTTCTTTCGTTTTTTATTTAAAGTTGGGAAGAAGCTAATGGAATAACAAAGATTTTTACATAACTTTCATTAGTGAATAAGGCTATGTCTCCAGTTCGTTCTACAGCGCACGCACGAACAAGCAGCCTCAATGGGGCTGGGCTCACTATGTACTTTGGGGCACATTTGGCAGCCGCGCTCTACGACAAGTTTTTGAAAAGACATTAAAATTGTATTTACAACTAGCGACAGAGGGGTGGCCATGCCCCCCACGGCGGTTCAGCCAATGAGGGCGAACCAGCCGCATGAGGTCATGGCCACGCCCCTGCAAAACCCCTGCCACGCCCCCCCCCATCGCAATCTCCTGCATCTGCTACAGACCGCAGATCGCAGTGAAGCGCTGTACACGCGCCGCCACCCCGCCGGGCGCGCATGCTACAGTGCAGACAGGGACCGCAGCCTTAGAGTACGTACCTTTTGTAGCAACAAAATAATAACACAGAAACACATCTTTTGTCCCCTAAAAAAGGCATGTACTTGCATGTATTTTCTGTACGGTTTAACATTGAAGGAGTCTTTTGTTCTAGTGCTTGGGACTTTACTAACAGTACTTTGTGCATAAAACAAATACATAAATAGAAATACAATCTCAAGGAAACGACTGTATATGTGTTGTGTGCATCTCTCAGTTAAATGTGCAGTTTACCATCTGTAATATTTCCACGCTTATGTCCCTTCTAAGGCCTGGGTCCCGCTGCTTCCGATGGCCCGTGCAGCCGCGCGGCAGTGGACCACCAGCCCCTTACCTGCACTCTGTTGGTCCCTGCTGCCTCCTCCCTCCGTGGCTCACTACGTGCTGTGACGCGTCAGCCGGCCAGCGCTACCAGAAGAAGGTGTTCTGGAGCGTTGACTCGTCACGTGGTGTGCGTGTGAGCCAATGAGGAGGTGAGCAGGGGAGCAGGGAAGGAGCTCGTAGGGAGGCGGCCTGTCTTTTTTTTTTTGCCGGCTCAGTTTAATTCAGGAGGAGGGAGCCTGGCCTCCGGGCTCCTGCACACCGGATGAGGGAAGGGGGGTACGAACGGACGGACCCTCCATTCAAACCATGCCCCCCCCCGCTCAAACCACGCCCCCTCACCTGCTCAAACCACGCCCCCCCCGCTCCGGCTCCCGCTCCCTACAGACCGCAGATAGCTGACTGAGGGAGCGGGGCCATAGCCTTAGTATCAGTACATGATTTTCTGATTTAATGGTCGCATGAGACACTTAAAAATTTGTGCAATTCCCAGCCCCGGGACTGTATTTCCAGACAATATAAAGATGAGCATATGAACTTTGCCACATGTAGGATACAGTAGTTACAGATGTAGTCATACGTACTGAATATTACATAACTGCTGTAAAAAGAGACTTTACTGCTTAAGCAAAGTACATTTAAGAATCCCCAATAATTTTTCAACTTAACAAAAACATCTTCAGATCTGTGAGTGGGCAGTATACACTGTATGCGAGTTTAACGCCTTTGATGGCAGAAATGGCATTTTTTTGCTGGACTCGCTGACAGTGAAGGTAATAAATCAGTCCGATAGAGAGAGGAATTAAATGTAACTTTCTATTGTGATTAAAAAAAGATTAGCATCAAAAGAAAATCTAAATCTTTTAGCACGTTTTCAAAAGCACTGTTATTTTAAATAGTTTGTACATTTCCATCTCATTAGTCGCTGGTGCTTAGTGTGGTGCCACATTAGAGTTACTGTTGTTTCTCTGAGATAACTCCCGTGGCTAATGAATCCTGAAACAATTAACATGTGGGAGTTTTTCTGTGCCATCTAATAATAGAAGTACTCGAAGTTTGTTTAACCCTCAGAGTGTTTGTCCCAAAGCACTAATCAGAAAAACCGTTTGTTCCCTGGAACATCGCAAACGATTTAGGGAGGAAATGGGTGTTTGACCACAACTTGCTGCATTTCAACATCTACATAAAAATGAGCGTCACATTTTCCAGTACAAACTGTTCTTATTGTTTTTTTATCTGAAAATGTGAGCCCATACAGATGCAGCAAGACTTATTGTCCCCAGTGCCGTGAACGAACAAGTACAAGTCTGCGGCGCTGGTGACAAGGTCTGCCGTGATCGCACTCACTGCGGGGGTCAATGCTTCTCAATGCGAAGTAAAGCCGCGAGTGGTTGCGTCACCCAACACGTTAAGTCTTATTACAGTGTCTCATTCCATGGTCAAGATTGTAATCTAATAGAAAACTTCACTGACTCTCCATTAATTAGCCATGTTTCACACTCGAGTCAATGAACCTTACGTCCTGCTCCCTGCTGTCTAAATCAAGCATAGGCCATGGCAAAAACATGCTAGCTGTCTTATTTTCTATTTCTTGGTAATATTTATACAATATTTATACAATTTCAGACACGAGGAGGGAATGGAGCGCAGTGTTATATAAGGTGAGATTTCCGTAGCTCTTTTCTGCAAATAATGCAGTATTTTGCTGAATTATGCAATGTTCCTTTAAATGTGTCCAAGTGACTTATGTGATTCTGGTGCAATAAGATAGTGATCAAAAAGCAGAAATAATTTATTTTGAGAGGGAAGAAAGGAAGGAAAGACGGATTGAAGGAAGAAATGTAAAATAATGCAATATTTCATATATATACAGTACTAGCTTCCCTTCGTGCTGTGAAAATATTTTAATGAGACAAAATAAACATGCTACACACTTTAGTTATATTAAACCATAATATTAAAACAAAATGACTAAATATACAAAATGGAAAAAGAGCAAAACATTGACAGAAGCCACCGCAAAGCAGTAACATGACTATATATTGAAAAACCTCTTTATCAGATACAGCAGAGACAGAAAGAACCTTAGAGATCCCTTAATCAGACAGCAAGGAAAGAGCAGCCTTTCATCAGATGATGAAATTGCAAAGCAGAGATAATCCCTTCAGAGTAAGCAGACACAGAAAACCTCTGCATTAGGTGCTGCAGTGGCAGAAGAAGTGAGAACCCTTCCTCAGAGATCTAGGGCAGAAAGAACTCCTAAATCACTGTATGCAAAAGTAAAGAGGACCCTTCATCAAAGACTTCAGGGACAAAAGCACAGATAATCTCTCCATAAGTGGCTGCAGGAACAAATGCATTGAGAACCATTTCATCAGAGACTGCTGGTAGCAGAAACAGAGAGAGCTCTGGTAGCAGAAACTGAGAGAGCTCTATCATTAGAGATTGCTGGGAGTAGAAACAGAGAGTCCTATCAATAAGGCGACTATAGTTTTAAAGTGACAAACTGGGATAAAATAATTTTTTTTTATCAATCATCTCTCACTCATGCACCCCTCTTTCTCACACGCGCCCCTCTCTCACTCACACTTGCACCCCTCTCTCACTTACTCACCCATCTCTCTTTCACTCATGCACCCACCTCTCTCTCACTCATGCACCCCTCCCTCTCTGTCACACACCGCTCTCATCCCTCTCTCTCACTCATTCCACCACCCTCTCTATCACTTACCCCTAACTCTTCCCTCCTCTCGCATTCCCTTCTCACCCCTCCATCTGTTACACCCCCTCTTTTACTCATTCAATGTTCCCCTCCTCACACCTATGAATCACGTGCACAGCTTCCTCCAAGACACATTGTTCAAACCTAAGACACACACACCTCCCCCCGAAGATACATACAGACCTCCCTCTGAAAACACACACACCTCACCCAAGACACACTACCCCAATATACACACACCCCTCCCCAAAAAAACTCACACACATCTCCCCCCAAGACAAACAAACAGCTTCCCCTCCCAAAGACACACACATAACTCCCCCAAGACACACACACAGCTTCCCCCAAGACACACACACAGCTCCCCCCCCAGGACACACCCACAGCTCCCCGCAAGACACACACAGCTCCCCCACCCCAAGACACACACAGCCCCCCCAAGATACACAACTCCCACAAGACACACACACGGCTCCCTCAAAGCCACCAAGGCACACACCCAGCTCCCCCCAAGTCACCAAGACACACACAGCTCCCCCTCAAGATACCCCAAGCTCCCCCCCAAGACACACACATACGCAGCTCCCCCACCCCTAATACACACACACAAGCAGCATGTTTCTTAAAGCAGAAGTCCAAGCTGCAGTTTATTTTTTTCTTTAAAATGTGCATCAATACAATCCAGACAATGATAAGTAATTAGCTACGTTGCCGATCGATCCGTTTTCCTGTGATCGATCAGCGAAGATTCAGTTTGGGGGTCGCACTAAATAGCTACAGAAGAGTATTCTGCAGTCTGTGGCATGCATTTGCATATTAATGTGACCGGGAGTCACTAGATACATTTGGTGCACTGCTAGAGAGAGGGCAGGGTTCAAAAAGGGATGTGCCAGAGCCTGTTTCAAAAGAGGAAGGGGACGTAACTTTGTCAATGGTTGCTATAGAAACAAAAAATGCTTGTTACATTATAATACATTAAAAATGTTATTCAACGTTGTTTAAAAAAAATACTACAAGTATTTTCTCATAGTACACAACAGATTTATTTAAAAAAACACACATGTAGGATATTGCTTGGACTGCAGCTTTAACACATAGACCTACAGTACACCAATATGCAAATGTAGCTCTATCCTAACTCCTCCCACTTGTTTCTTAAATGCTTCACCTCATCACAGACAGATACAGACATACAACTACATACTCGAAAATGGTGCAACTAAGATTAATACATAGACGCTGCCTGGCACAGGTATATTTCAGCACACATTGCGACAAAATTGTGCCTGAATTTTTCCTTTGATACATAGAACCCAATGTATTACTTATATGTGGTGTTGCCACTTTTGGGGTTTCAAATAGTAAATTCGATCTGGCAAACTTTAAACAACAGCATTATATATTACCAAACTGCTACACAAATATGTAAGAACCAAATCTCCTAGTTTTTAATAGACACCCCACTTAACTAATGATATATGTAATATTTAATAGATTATGACACATATTAAAAATGTTAAGGCAAAAAAAAAACCCAGTTCTAATTAATTGTACGGCTATTCAACTTTCAAAAGACGTGCTGGAGAAACATGTTCCAGTTTAGCTACTGTGTTACCACTAGTGATTTCTGACGTCACATTTAGAAGCCACAAACAGATGTCAAATTAAATGGAATAATACTTTGCCTTTTAACAAACCACCTGCTCGATAAATCAAAATGCAATGGGGAGAGGCTACAATCAATGTTGTCTCAGATGATCATAAAGTAATTCTTTACAATCAAGGAAATTGTGTATGTGAACGCTGAGTTTTTACCACCTATGGAAAGAGATGATTAAATCAGGATTTTATATTCCCTGCAATCAAATTTTACCCAAATCACCACCCTTAGCGATTTAAGCTAATTCAGAGTACAATGTTAAAAGGAGGCTGTGTTAAACTTCTATGTCCTATGCCCCTTTATGGCAGCTGGGTTTTTACACTTTCCAGAAATGCTTGTCTGACATTAATGGGGTGAGAGCTCAAAGTCTTCTGGTTTTCTGATCCGGATGTATCAAAGAAAAAACAATATTCCTGTTTTCAATGGGATTTTTTTACTTAATAAAAGAGGTGATGCATTTTTGCCGCAGTATTGTAGCTAGGAGACTTTAATAAATGCCCATTTAAGTACCCCATGTATGTATTATATGTGTATGCATGTGTATATATAAACAGGAGAGAAAGAAGCCCAAGAAGATAGCACTCTGGTATAATAATAATAATAGCATGTTCTTGTATAGCGCTGCTAATTGTACGCAGCGCTTTACAGAGACATTTTGCAGGCACAGGTCCCTGCCCTGTAGAGCTTACAATCTATGTTTTTGATGCCTGAGGCACAGGGAGATAAAGTGACTTGCCCAAGGTCACAAGGAGCCAACACCAGGAATTGAATCAGGCTCCCCTGCAGCAATCTCAGTGTCAGTCAGTGTCTTTACTCAC
Organism: Ascaphus truei; assembly: GCF_040206685.1. Lineage (NCBI taxonomy): Eukaryota > Metazoa > Chordata > Amphibia > Anura > Ascaphidae > Ascaphus > Ascaphus truei. The sequence continues at coordinate 326,255,095 of NC_134486.1, forward strand.
TGAGCCACTCCTTCTCCTTCTCCATAGCCACTCCTTCTCCGTATACCGTAGGCAATATCAAAAACACATTTTATTAATTAGATGTCACAAAACAAAATAAAAGATAGCACAGAAATGTAAAAACATGGCATAGATCCCATGTGTGTAAACCAAAGCAGTATGCTGGCTAGCATATCTGTCATATCATATAGAAAGACTGCAAAACGCCAGGTAAGTAGATGTGAAATATCCCTTGCTTAAATACAAATCCTAGAAGAATAGTACAACTTCTTAAGGAAAAACAGCCAACAGTGCTACTCTAAGGCACTAAGAGAATTGCTGAGAATAAATCACCCATATATACAAGAGATGTGGGAAAGCTGGGACCAAAACCTCACATAGAAGTCAAGGGCAAACAGGGCTTATGCACAAACGTTAAGTGAGGTGGCCGTGCGTTTCTATTGCAGACGCACATATGATTGGCACGCTAAGAGGCGCATGCATATGCGCTATAGCCCCTGTAGATACGTAGTGTCAATCTCCCTGCAACCTGGGATTTCAAGTGGGAGCCATGCGCATACAATAATTGGCCCTTTTAGCACCACTGACATACTCATAGAGTATATATATTTCTGTCAGTTTATTGGTTACCTTTATTGTGCAGTCTTGTGGATGCGGGGTCTGTTCTCTCTTTTAGCATGTGTATATATGTTTATGAATATATGTGTGTGTGCGTGCATATGCATGTATAATGTATATATGTATTATCTCCGGGTATACATTATATATATAGATAGATATATACACACTGTACACTGTCTTATCCCATTCCACTCCCCCACTTACAGTACAGTATGTCTCCTGATTGTCAGGGTCGCTTTTACATTTCAACAGAGAGCTGTGTTTTATGCCTCCACTGGTAATTTTCAAACTTATGTGCCAGCACCCACCTTATCTTAATATCCCACTTTCTCTTAACATCCATTGCAATCAGATATCCCTCTGTATATAATATTCTCTGTTTCTGTATTTCTTCCAACCTGATGAAGGACCCTGAGAGGTCCGAAAGCTTGTAACATATCAACTACTTGTTGGTCCAATAAAAGGTATCATACTACCAACTCCCTGTACCTCCTTTGTTATTTTACTACCAAAATACTAAGGTAGGTTATTTATCAAAGTTTCCCACCTGCAGAACTAAAACAAAAAACGGCACCAGAAACCAATGGTATTTCCTGATTGATAAGTCTGATGTAGTGTTTATAGAAAAGTTTGTCCTAGCTTTGCCTCTGGGAGACTAATAAATGGTCCCCTAGATTTAGTTTTAATTGCAAATAAAGATAGGCACACTTAACAAAAATCAGTTTGCAGTTTCGAAAAAATCCCAAAAAGTTAAATCAAACTTTTCAAACCAAAAATCTAGTTTTTGAACATACTGTAGATTCTCGAGCAAAATTTTCCAATTTCGCCACCTGTTGAAATTTCGGGAATCTGTTGAAATAATTACTTGTGGTGAAATCAAACTACTGTATTTCCCTTAAAAATGTTATCTTTTTGGAACATTATTTTGTCAAAATGTTGCCTTTTTGTAATCATGTTTCTTTCTAAACTTTTTTGAATAAAAAAATGAATGGTTGCAGTATTTTTATGAACCTCTGTGATATCACAAAAGTTTAAAAATGTTAAAACAATGAATGGCAAATTCAAACTTTGGCTTCCATCCCTACTTGCAAATGAATCAGTAGTCTCTATGCATGAAAACATTATTTACTAAATTCTCCCAGCTGCAATCATGGTGCAACACAAGCTCAAAAGAATTGCACCAGATTTCCTTAAGGGAAAAATACCTTTGTTTTCAATTGGATGGTTTTTTTTGTTAAACATTGTTTTTGGACTATTTTGTCCCCTCCAGTTCTGCAATCGTGAGATTTCATTAAAAACACCCTAAATATTTTGATTATTTTCTTGGTAACAAATAAAAGCCATCAATAAAAATGTGAGCTTTGAGTAGTATATGGCATATTTCAGTATAAGTAGACATACATTATAAAGTAATGTGGAGCATTAGACATATCCATAATACTTTAACATACATTTCTTTCCCGTTCACCCTGAGCCTGTGATCAAAACCATGAGTCATGTATCAAATTTGTCCTACTTCCAAACTGGGGGAACAAAATGGCACCAGATTTATGAAGGAAAAACATTCGCTCATTACAACATATTTTCTTCTTTGGAAAATCTGGTCAAATACAGTAGATTAACCCCAGGAGGCTTTGATCAAATTCCCCCCATTTGTCTTATACAGAAATACTCCATGATTGACTCCCTACTGTCTAATATCTATTATACTGCATTATAATATTGAATGTTTTTATCCCTATGGTTTTTGTGCACATTTGAAAAGTTGGTGGAATTTGTACATTACGTATTTTTTTTTTTTTTTTTTAATGAATGAAAATTGCAAACGTTGCTGAAAATCGGCAACTGTCAAGGTATTACTCAGCAATGGCATGTTACCACACATTTTGTTAATATTATGGTTGCTGTTGTATGTCACACGTTTTTCAATATTTTCTGTAATGTTTGGATAAAATGAGGTACGTCAGTGAAAAGTTGGGAAAAAAAGGAAACAAAGCAAAGCTGCTTTTTATTCAGCACATTTCAGAAAACATTCTTACAAAGTTTTTACTGTTGCATGATTATTTCGTACATTAGAAAAAACATTAACAACATTAAAATCAGAACAACTTGTAACATATCTGGCAATATTCTACAAACCTCCCTGGGAGTAAAGGACGAAGGAACCGTTACAAAAGTCCTAAAGCTCTCATTGAGGCATCCACAAACTTACCAATGGCGCTTCCACGACGTAAGCTTTCTCCTTGCCTCAGGCTCATTGGGTATTCACAGGGATAGCATAATGGAGCCTGACATTTTAACTGTAATCTGCAGAAATTAATATTACAGTATGTGTATTTTCCTGGAATGAATTTAACCTTTTTATTTTTTTTTAAAGGGATGCAATTCGATAACTATAATAGAAAGATGGGTACACAGCAACAAACAGTATAAATTACCGGTTCAATGAGACACATACTGTGTAACTGAAGAGTTTTACAATCTCAAATTGGTGCCTGGGGGATTAGTTATTTATTTAGTAGTAACAAATATGGTGCTTTCTTTTACTTGGCAAACAATGCCTTTCCCACTAGGCTACTACAACTTTTTATTCGTCTTAATACACTTAAACTTTTTGTAAGTGACATAAAAGTACAGAAAGTCTCATGTGTGTCTATTTTTCAAGTAGAGAATTCAAGGTAAGGCCAAGGTCTTCAGAGTGAATTCAGCCACAGATATTTCTAGCACAAGTGCTTGGGAGACCAATATATAAAATATTCATGGCAGATTGATTCCAAAGTGTCCATATTCTGAACAGTCTGGTCAAAGGATCATTTCCTTTCTTCCTAGTAAGTGCCTTTAAGACTTGTACAATCATTGAAATGTCACCTTTTAAATGGAGGCCTTCATTTGTTTGTGTCCTGCACTCTTTTTCATTAGGTAATACCTTTTTTTGGTCTAATAAACACATTTTGACCCAATAAAGCAGCAATCCCTCTTACCTAATGGGATGAAAACCAAGGGGTCGCCTTAGCTGAACCCCATTATTTTCGGCTGCAGGAACGCCCTGGTTCTCGTTACAATAATAATAATAACTATTTTTCATATACACATAGTGCTTTTCTCCCAATGGGACGCAAAGCACTTCACAATTACAATACAGTGCGCATAGGATTGTTACAGACACCGTCCCTGCCGAGTAGAGCTTCCATTCTATGTTTCTGATGCCTGATGCACAGGGAGATAAAGTGACTTGCCCAAGGTCACAAGGAGCCAGCACTGGGAAATGAACCAGGCTCACCTGATTCAAACCAGTGTCATTGTTTACAGTTAGTGTCTTTATTTAATGAGTCACTCCTTTAGCCCTAAATGGCCATCAATTGAGGTTGCAGCCTCCTATTTGTCCACATGAAGTATTTTACTTTATATTTTTTACCATATATGTTTTGTCAATGGGATGTAGCATTAGGCACCCCTGTCTCTTGTTATATACAATTGCCACGCTCAGTAGCTCTCTTGTTGACATAAATATATATTCATGATGTGGTGGGTGTGGGAGTTTGAGCTAGCTGGGAATGTGTGTTAATCAATTTCTGACTGGCAGCAGTTGTTTGGAGGCTGGTGGCACCTCCCCACAGAGCTCACTCCTCCTCCTTCACCTTTTTAAACTTGGGAGGTCTTTTCATTTGCTGCAAGAACAGGACCTATGATGGTTCTTCCCCTCTTCCAGAGGTAAAAGGAAATGTTCACGGTGTAGTGTAGGACCTGCATTAATTTGGCGTTGGTATGCAGGCTTATGACGCTTTGGCCAAAGGGTTAACTAAATAACCAAGTATTAATTATTATTATTATTGAAGTATTTTACTTTATACTTTTTACCATATATGTTTTCTCAATGGGATGTAGCATTGGGCACCCCCTGTCTCTTGTTATATACAATTGCCACGCTCAGTAGCTCTCTTGTTGACATAAATATATATATTCATGATGTGGTGGGTGTGGGAGTTTGAGCTAGCTGGGAATGTGTGTTAATTTATTTGTCCACATGACACTGGAGATTTGAACTACCATTTTGTTTGAGGAGACTGAATTGTTGGTATCTCATTGGTAAATATCTAAAAAAAAAAAATGGGATTGCTGCTTTTATTACCAGGGGGGTAAGCAAGCAACTGTGAAAAAGTGAATTAACAGACATCCAGGGCAGCAGGGCTATTTAACCAGTAAAAAAAGTTAGGTAGTTCCGTGGTTCACAGCACCTTCCACAGCCAACGTATGTATATAAAAATCTTTATTAACAACCAGCAACGAACATCAGCATGATCACTCTGACGCGTTTCGTCCAGACATGGACTTTTTCAAAGAGTGCTGTCTATGCAAAATGTCCATCTTCATATAGGGGGTGACCTGAGCCAGCCACCAATCATCTCTCGGGTAAACCTTAAACCCCACCTACAGATAATTAAATGGATGATTGGCTACAACACGTCACTCCCTACATCGGTGGACATACAGAGAATACAAAAGATGCATATATTATCAGACATGAATTAAAAAGCACCATAAAAGATGCTGTGTAAAGTTTAAAAACATACAAAGCTCAATGTTCAAATACTAGTATCGGAATTAGAATTTAAATAAATCCCTAATGATTTGATCGGTAGGTAGTGGATACTGGGAATTATTACTTTAATAAAGAAAATAAATATCAATGAGATTCAATTACATAACACATAAATATAATGACAACTATACAAAGTGTGGATAATAAACAGTATATTCTTTTAATCACTTCATAATATTCCACACCTCCCAGATCTAACTGTACCTGTAACAGGGTGCACACCATGAACACCTCCACACAAGGGGCCATTACCCCACCAAGAAGTGCTTGAGCTCCCACTCCTGGTTGATGCCGGCCGGATGGAGTGTGTTCAAGGTGTAAACCCAGTACATTTCTTGTTTATTAAGTACCCCCTTCCTATATCCGCCTCTGGCATGACAAGGTATATGTTCAATGGCGGTATAGGAAAAATGAGCTATTCCTCCTCTAGGACATCTAGAAAAGTGTCTAGGGACTGGGTGGGAGGTGTCATTTCTCTTAATCAACCGTACATGTTCTGCAATGCAAGTTTTAACTGGCCTTATCGTACGTCCTACATACATCTTATTACAACCACATCTTAAAAGATATATAGTATAGGCCGTATTGCAGTTTAGAAAATCATTGATAAAATATCTTTTTCCATTTGGTTCAGACATAACAAATTTAGTGTCCACAGTACTAAATTTGTTATGTCTGAACCAAATGGAAAAATATATTTTATCAATGATTTTCTAAACTAATTTATTCTCTGTATGTCCACCGATGTAGGGAGTGATGTGTTGTAGCCAATCATCCATTTAATTATCTGTAGGTGGGGTTTAAGGTTTACCCGAGAGATGATTGGTGGCTGGCTCAGGTCACCCCCTATATGAAGATGGACATTTTGCATAGACGGCACTCTTTGAAAAAGTCCATGTCTGGACGAAACGCGTCAGAGTGATCATGCTGATGTTCGTTGCTGGTTGTTAATAAAGATTTTTATATACATACGTTGGCTGTGGAAGGTGCTGTGAACCACGGAACTACCTAACTTTTTTTACTCGTGATGTCATATCCGGTTGGAGCACGCAGACACCAGTAGCAGCGGGATACAAGCTGCTAGAGCAAGCTGCCAGAGGATCTTCCCGGTGCTAACAGGAACGGCTTTCAGAGGACCTCCACGCGGTACACAGGGGAGACAGGTGAGGCTCTTTTGGTAGCCGGGCCGTGACTTACTTGGGGGCGCCCCCTCGGGTGGTGTCCCCTCGTACCTCTATCCGGTTTTCCAGTGCCCCACTCCCTGAGTTAGTATCGGAGGCGTTTTTATTTATATATTGATTATTATACTGGTGCCAATCTTCTATCAAGAGTCATACTCCATAGTACCTGGTTAGTAGCCTCGGTGTATTGGGGTTATACCCTATATTTTCCTACTGGGCTATTTAACCACTTCACTGCCAAAAGTGCTAGCAATGTGTTGCACAGCAATTAACTGCTGGCCCCTGCGGCAGCAAAGTGGTTAAGGAATAGTCCCAGTCTTCCAAATAGTTGATCCAGAAATATACTATCTAAAATAATTTGCTGTATGTCCCCCCCCCCCAACACAAGAGTAATGCAATACTGTAACCTAATAAACAGTTTTACTATCACCTCTCCAGCTAAACATCCCAGAATACAGTTTCAAACAAATGCAGTTTAAAGGAGCAGTCCGAGAGAGATTTTTTTTTTTAATATAGAATTGAAGCAGGTGGTCTCCGGAGCTGAACCACGTTAATTTCAGCTCCGGGGGGCCCGTACTTCCGGGAGATACTTACCTCTGGGGTAGATGACGGTAGCTGCTCTGGCTCAGCAAGCAGGGATTTCAAGTTTGAAGATCCCGCATCACATAAAGCCCTCTGTAGATTTATGTCCTGAGCTAATGCACTGTTGTGCCGCGTCATCTTTACCTTTTCCTCAGAAATACAAACATGCCTAAGGACCGGACATGTACGCCTTATGCTCTGTAGCTTATTAGGGTATTTTCATGGTGGTGATTAGGACACATCACAATAGGGAAGTGGGTGCATAGAAATGAAATATAACAATGAAAACATCTGTGTTTTATTCAATTACAAAAGATTTCTCAATTACTTACAAAATAACTGGTGCATAAACCCATGAGGAGACTGGTGCAAAAAGAAGTGGTGCAAAATAGCACCACATTGATCACATCTGTGCCTCGGTTTTCTATCTGGATTAACTTTAATATTTAACACCATAAAGGGATCAATATGTTTTTACTTCTACTGCTATGGTTAAGATAATCGCTTTATTTAAATAAAGAGATTTTGATCTCACCTCTCAGCGATCGCACTTTTTAAAAGTGCATTATTTTCCCCTTCCTACACTCTTACTATGTCTGTGTCTTGCGATAATCAATCAAAAGTGCAGAGATTTAACCTGAATGACCCAGCACCTCGTTTGACTCAAATGCTCTGCAAGAGGAGAAATATTCTACAGGTCCATTAGCTACTGTACTTTGTGCAGGAAAGGACTTTAAGGGCACATCGATGTTGCAACTCATTTTCGACCACTTTGCACGTACTGTACGCATTTCATTCTGCAAACTATTTCAGCTGCAAGCCAGGATATGCCAGCATCATAGTAAAGGCTGAGCCATTCATCCACCAAAAGTTCAAAAAGAAATCTAAATTTAGACGCCTTTCATCACTTGTTTTTCACATTACAGAATAGCTGCTAAGTGAGAATCTGTTCAAGCAACACATTTGAAATATGTTTGGAACAACAAACCAAACCAAAGGGATACACAATGTATTGTTTCTTTTTTGCACTTTCATAAAATCTTATGCAGAAAAGGTTATCGGAACAGGTAACTGCTAAAACAATCCCGTGCGAATCACTTCAATGATCACGCCAATGTGAACCAAGTCACCTTTCGTCAAGACGCACAGACGGATCATAAGCCAGAAAATAGAATTGGCTGATTTTTTTGATGTTGGTAAAAAAGGTGAAAAAGGGACACACAAAAATGCCTAATTTGATGCATCCCATTTTAATATGCGCATCATATAATTCTTACCTAACTCTTCCTAACTCCTTCCCCAAATCTCTATAAGAAAATAGGTGCAAAGACCTTGATGCATTAGTCTAAAGAGATAGATAAAGCAAAAGTCAGCAATCCACAGGTCTTCTTGTAAAGGTGAACATGTTATGTATAGTAGGATCAACATTTTGGTCCTTCCCTGGACCTTTGTCAGACGGGAAGGACCAAGCCGTTGATCCGGATTACATTTTCACCTTTATAAAAAGACCTGTGGGGTGCTAACTATTGCTTTATATATCTGAACACTGCTGTTTGTGGAAGTCTTTATCCCCCGGGGCAGATTGCTGTGCGGGTAACGTGAGTGCTCCTTCAAACCAACCTTAGTGTAAAGACACAAGATGAAAATGATGCCATTTGTGTTAATTTTGCTCCCAAGTTGCCTTGATACCCCCCCCCCCCACTATTATTTCTGGATTCTAAGCTTTTAATGATATCAGACTTCCCATTATATTTACAAATTGACTTATACTATCACTTTTGTCTATCTATGAATGAGTTGAAGGCTGATATGCTATTTTTCCCATGGTTGATATTTGGTGCCATGTAACAAGTGTTCATATTTGTGCTATGTAGTCCACAAAGCTGAAAATATAACTTTAAGTTCAATCATGAAACGAAGGCATTTGACAAAAAAAAATCCACTATGGCAAAAATTCCTTTCTGATTGTACCATTTAAATAGAGTTTTACAATGTGATACAGATGTAGTAAGACTTACTGGCCCCAGCGCAGTGGACGAACAAGCAAAGGTCTGTCGCGATCGTTCTGCGCGGGGGGGGGGGGGGCATGCTTCTGAATGGGACCCCTCGCAGTGTTAATCCTTCACTGCCATGACCCCCATGGTCACGTGGCTGCGAGCGGCCACGGCACCGAAGACTTTAAGTCTTGATAATTCTGTACATTAAATACTATCCATTCATAAGATTATCATAATTAATATCAACTAGGATTAGGCAAGCTGCATCTTTTTTTTTTTTTTTTTTTTTTTAAATAAATGCTTCTCCCCTAATTTGGTTGTTTTCACAGACATTAAATAATAAGAAATAAATGTTGCATAGGTAAAGTATCACAATCTCTCTGATATATAATCACACATACTGTAAATAGCTGGCCATCTGTAACTCTCCTGCTGGAGAAGCACTGCTTGAACACTTGATCTCCTGTTATAATTCACTTTGGTATAAGTATGCCGGGGTAAGAGGGAGGTTTGCCTCATCCTTATCAAATGTGAAATGTTCCATTAGCTAATCCTATCACTTCAAAGTCAAAAGTTGTCATTTAAAAAAAAAATGAAGTCTAGTATATGTCCTTTTTGATTTACAGCTTTCTGCAAACATTGTATAAAATATTACAATTGGTTATAACGTAGTTGGTCTTAAGTTACACCTGTACACATTTCAAACAAACCTGTGCTACAATAGGTTACAGTCATGTAGTCAGAAAAGGAGCCAGTGAAGCTATTTGCTTTCCTTTTTGTGACATGAAGATCAACTATTGGCTGCGGTGAATGTAAGAAACAGCTGTAAATGTATTGAGTATGAATGAAAGAACGCATAGTCCTGCTCAGTAAGGGTACAAAGCTCTTTAGAAGATTTAAACAAGGCGTATGAAATGCTTATACTGGTACGTACAACTTAAAAGATGGGTCTTTGTAAAGAAAGTTTCAGTTTGCAAATACAAATGACAAAAGCTCTCACTAATACCATCACATTTTCAACAATAAGATCATCATCGTATACTTGGTACGCTGTGTTATGGGAAACGTGAATACAATGGTCGGGAGTCATCAAATGCGATCCGCTCTATCGCAGCCTAACCAGCGATACCTGCTTTCATGGCTCGTGGCCAAAGACCCCTACAGGTAATATCTACAGAATGCTACTTCAATCACTGTTATTTTTGGACAGGTATTATTTATATTTTTCTTCCTAATCTATTTTAAGCATAAACAGTTCTCAGCCTAGACTTTCAGTTGTATAGCAATTGGAAAAGCTGAAGGAATGCTGGCACCACGACTGTGTTTTCATGCCATTATTCCACTGCAGCACCATTGTACAATCGCAGGATCTCATCATCATTTTGGATACTGATAGAAGCATTTTGCTGCAGTAGGAAAACTAGCTGACCAGTAAAAAAAAAAACACACACCATCCCAATGATGATATCATGGGAAAGTCTGCTTATGTATAGACTTTCAGAAAATACCCAATGTGTAAAGATGATTAAACATGCCTCTTAATATATCAATTTCTTAGAGAACCTATATCTTGTACAGTACGTTTACCAACCAAGAGAAGTTGTACTGCACAAAATATGTTAAGTTAATTGAAATTTGCAGCATAAATTATATAAACTTACCTACACACAATCATTTATAAATAGGTATTTGTGTTACCAAATTATTAATAACACATTCACCCTTATTCTGTAAGATGTGATAGTGCAGAAGACGTGTTATTGCATGATCGGCCCCATTAAAGTCAATGGGGCATTTCATGTGACAGCCCGTCCTTTGCGCTATCACACTTTACAGAATAAGGCCCATTGTCCTTAACTTGCTGGTGACCAATAGAAAAGTAAACATTTTAAAGGTATTTTTAATAGTACAAGGGGTACAAAACCTACTTAGTTTAATAGGAGGATTACAATCTTCCAATTAAGTGCTACATTATTTCACACTACACTGTAGATGTAGCATAAACTGATATACTAATGTTGATGGCATGCTGAGATGTTGCTCAGTTTGATGTCTCCTTTTATCACTTGTACTTAAGTGAATAATACGTTAGCTTTATGATTCCTATCTAACTATGTTTTTGATGACAATGTACAGTAAGCCTCATCTTTTAGCCTAGACTGTGACTTTTAAATAAGCACAATAATATTCTAGGCATAGATCCAGAGAGCTCAATTAAGTCAGGGCAACTATCTAAATAGTAATGGAAGTTAGTTTCCCTGACTTTAACTGTGATCCACAAAGCTAATTTCATGCACAAGCAATGTCTATAAGGTTCTGTGATGGTAGGGGTAGATTTGGCTGCTCTTAAATAAAGGTTACCCCTACCTGTCAATAATATGATTATTTATTAGGCATATACAGTTTATTGTACCAAATCCTATATCTGTATACTGTGCTCCATTGGGCTGATATTATATTCTGTGGCCTGGTTCCAGCCCTGTGGTTTTCTTTTCTGCAGAACATATACTTCCCTTACTTTTTGTCACTCTCATACATTATCGTTTTGTTTCCTTCTTTGGTAGGCTGTTTTAGTGGCATCAACGTTTGATGGATTTAGCCAGTTCCGTCATCAAAACTATTTTTTTTATTCATCTGCAGGTCAAAGAAAATTGTCAATACCTGCCCAGAGGAAAATGTATGCAATGGGGAATGTGTTCTGTCAACATTTAAACATTGGCTGTTCAAGGGGTATTATTAATAATAATAATAATAACAATAATATTATTGTATTGTCATGATATGGTATTACCGCAGGTGATAGAATATATTTTTTATATTGTTGTAAAAAAATAAATCCATTTTAAAACCCCAATGACATGTACAATAGATGGCTATATCCCAAAGCAGGTGTATTTATGGGGAAAAGCACAGAGATGAATATGACATGAAATTTACAGAAAAAGTAATGTCCTGATAATCCGGAGTAGTTTTTCTCATGTAATAAACGTTAAGTTCACCTGACTCGTCTCACGTTAATTGAACACTGCTGCCAGGCGCAAGTGCTTCACATCTGACTACTCATTTCCTTCAGGATTGAAGATTTTAGTAAAATAAACACCTTTTTTTTTTCCATTATTCCCTCCTGCTCTCTCTTCTGCCTCCAATATATTTCTGAGCTGTACCACCCCTGAGCAAAATACGTTGCTTTTTCTGTAATCAACACACAAGGATAACATATGCCTTACATGAGCCGTACTTTAACTTACCATTTACACCACTACACACCTCACCATGTAGTATTGCATGTACTGTATACTGTACAGCGATATCATGCATTAATAAGCAACAGCAGGATGTGTCATTTAAATTAATGTACAAATATGTATGATTTAAAACTACATTGAAAGATGTAATAAATCTGCAATATGAAACGCTAGTTTAGGAACGAAAAAAATACCAGAGCTAATCAGTTTGTGACCAAAATGGTTACTATATATACATGTGAATGGATATTCCAGGCAAAAGGTGACACATTGTGTGCTCATTTGCATGTAATTTCCCAGAATATCTTGCTGCAGTGGGAGCACTGTTTGCAAGGTGATAATGGTTGAAAGGCAGGGTTGCAGACCTGTCTAAGACATGTGAATGTGCTCACAAGTGATATTCTTTATTGGCTATATGCGAACGGTGGAGGGTTTCTGTCGCCTTTTTCACCCACCATAACGTAAAATATATATATATTTTTTTTTTCCATTCATAATAAACAATAGCATACATGTTAAACACTTGAGTGCCTCAGGACATAGTCCCAATAGGGATTGGCGAAAAACAGGAAAGGTAGCGCAAAAATTCAAAAGTGCTAATTAATGTGCTATATTAGGTGTAGAGTGGCGGCTGCCTGTGATATAACACTGACCCCCAGGTCAGGCTCACTTCAACAATTAGAACTATTTAAACAGTATATGAATGACAATATTTTTAATTTAAAATTTACTTTTACCTCAAGTAATATTTCTTTAGAGTTTTTAGATTTGGTTATTTTTATAAGAGACAATAACATACACACCAAAACTTTTTTTTAAAACAGTACAAGCCAACAATTATTTACACGCAAATAGCCATCACAATCCAACATGGATAAACAATATACCCAAAGGACAGTTCATCAGATTAAAAAGGAACAGCTCTACTTCTCAAACATTCAATACACAAGCACAAGATCTGAAAAATAAATTTATAACTAGGAAATATCCATCAAATAAACTTGATCAAATTATATCTGAGGTGGAAACTATGGACAGAAATATTCTTTTACAATATAAATCAAATAAATCAAATACTATTTCCGAAGTACCGTTCATCACCCAATACAATCAGATGGCTCCGGCCATAAAACAAACCATCCGTAAATATTGGCCAATTCTGAGAAAAGACAAAGACCTTGCAGATATTTTGCCAATTAACCCAAAAATCATATTCACTAGGGCCCCCAACATTGGACAGAGGCTAGCTCCAAGTTGTCCTTTGAAACGACCTCTAAGCCGTAACAACAATATCAATAAGGGATACTACTGTATATCTGCAATACTTGCATAGCTTGTAGATATAGTCTAAAGAACACTTCATTTTCATCCACAGTCACATCTAAAATTTACAATATCAAACAAAACATAAACTGTAATAGTACCCATGTAAATACCTCCTTGAATGTCCTTGCGGTCTGCAGTATGTGGGTATGACAACAAGACCTATTAAACGTCGGTTATATGAACATATTTACAATATTAAGAAAGGTTTAATCACACATAATGTATCGAGTCATTTTCTTCAGGTGCACAACAAAAACCCTGTGGGCCTTAAATGTATAGCCATCGAAGCCCTCTCGCCTTTTTGGCGGGGAGGAAATATCACAAGCCTTCTGGGAAGGCATGAATCTTTCTGGATTTACGAACTTTGTACCCTGGCACCTTCGGGTCTTAATATCGAGTTTGACCTAAAATCTTTTTTAGTAGATAAGTAGATCCACTATTGATAGAATAGTATAAAATCCATCTGTGGGTTTTTCCATCATAATATCTCTGCATATTCTAAGCATTCTTTGTCCAGATCAACATAGATCCATCATAGTAATCCTAGCATGTTGCACATTTTGGACCAATCTCACACACTTCTATTTAAAAGCTAAACATCTCTGTACACCTTTGTATATATATATATATATATATATATATATATATATATATATATATATATATATATATATATATATATATCCAATTCTTCATATATACATATCTATAGTATTAGTCATTAGGCTATTAGCACTCTATATTATACTCCTTATTACCACACACACGCTTGGCGCTTTTAGCACTATTCATACTCAAGTACACATATAGATATTTGTTGGCGCACCGCACATACCCTATCATGGATATAAAACATATGTTTTGCTATTATTAATATGTATCTCTAATTATCATTTATACATGTTAGTTCATCTTATATGTTATTTTATTTTATCTCTGTCTGTAAATTGTTTCTCCCCCTTTTTCTCTCTTTTTTTTAAATTGGTTTTTATTGATTTTGAGCTGAGACATCTAACAGCGCTGTAATCATCATTGCACATGTCAGAATTGACCAACAGGTACACTGTGCCTTTTAATCAGGACTATAAATGTATGGACTTACAGGGACTGAATCATTAACCTTTTACCCCTGAGGAAGGAAGTTCTACTTCCGAAACGCGTAGGGTGGGACTGCTGGCTCTGCTGCTCACTCCTGTGACCACTACCGACAGGACTACACTGCATACGTTGTTTGACGTCCAGAACGAGGCGAATCTGCCGCTGCCGTTCACATCCCTGGCGAGATCTCCGTCTGGCGAATCTGCGGAGGCGGTTCCTTCTGCTCCTGAGCTGACTGCGCACTGAGGTCTGTGATCACGAGACCGGGAGGCGAACAGCACGGAGAGGAGAGCCGAGGGACAGAACATCTGCCGCACAGAGGAGACGCCACGAGTCGGTTGATATACACGAGAAGGGATACTCTCTGATTTATCTCTGCGCAATACCACTTCACGCCTGGTAAGCGGTCACTTCAGCTTCAGTAGCAGCATTACTAGCAGACCTAATTTCTGTTTAACTATGGTTATGTCCTATTATTGTTTATAATATTAAATGTGTTTTATTTTACCTGTTGTTTTCTCTGAGCTCTTTGTTTTAACCTTGTTTTAGTTATGTTTTTTGTTTTTATTTGTTTTGGTTTACTCATTGATTCAGTGGCAATTGTTTAACAATATTACGCTATATGTTCTTATTTTGTCTTTATTTATATGCGAATCCTCTTCATTTGGGAGCACATCCCTACACCTGATCCAGCACCTGATCCGGGTTGTATATATCCTTTTTTACTTTGGGGTTATGTGCGGGGCGCCATAGATATAATATTCCACTTCACATGGTAGGGATTGGCACTCTAGGGACCCCATTATATTGTAACTACGTCATGTACAAAAGGTTTGTTTTTGCCAGGTTAGATTGCATCCTGCGTTCTCATGGAGCGTAGGAATTGATCTATCAGGGAGAAAATGGATAGGGATCCTTCCTCTTCCGTTTCCTTCAAAATGGCCGAAGCAGTCAGGTGACCGCTAGTGAAAGCGGTCACCTGACCGCCCTGTGCCGGAGGGTCTGCGGCACTCAGGAACCATGACTCCTTTGGAACTCAAAGGGTTAATGTAATTCGGATGGCATGAGGGGAGCTCAAATAAAGAATGGGCTAACGTTTCAATGATCTGTCTCGCGTCTTTAACGACAGAATCTCATCATGACTTATATTCGCTCTGTGATACACGCAGCAATAAGCACAGCTTTATAATAGACTGAGAAAAGGAAATAACTCGCACGGTTACAATTATTTTCACTGAAGGCTCTATATACATGATTTCTCTTTCGTGTAGAAACGGTACTGTAGCAATATTGATCTAAATGCCATCTTTGGTTTCATACAATTTCCCACCAGCTTACAAATGCTAGTTGATAAAGGTTCACTGATTTGAAAAAATAGTATACTGTAGATCATTGCTAGGGAAAAGTACAGATTGCCTCTTTTTTAATAGCAAACTTGATATATATCCTTTTCAATATTCAAGTAGACACCCTTGCTAATTTACAGCTTTTTAAAGCATATCTGAATTTGATCCCTGAAACAGGAAATATTCAACTAAGGGATGAATGAATAAGGGTAAGACATGCAAAGAATAAGGTAAGAGTGCATTATAAGTACAGTCCCTTTATTGAAGGGCATTTCCCCTCACATACTGTGTGTTTTTTTTTTTTTTTTAAGAGTTCTTCACCATATTGTACAGCAAGATGTCTGTTTTTACCTCTCCGGACTGTTTCCTGCTCATTTATTAAGCAGCAAATGTATTTTTTGGTCTGTTCTTATTTTTGCAGTATTGGAATCGGGGGACGTTTGGAAGCGGAACTGCGCTATTTTCAGCTATGGGGACCCTCCCCCCCCCGTTCCTCAGGTACCTTTACTGGGGCAGGTACAGTGTTTTCCGGAGGAAACAAAATGACGGTTTAAATTGTGTGGTTCCCGTGAGCCAAAATAAGAAACGGACATTTTAAGTCCAGCATTAAACCAGGAAGAAATGCTAGGACCTTCACTGGTAATTATCTGAGGAACCACGGGGGTCCATGGGGCTAAAACTAAAGCGGTTCTGTTTTGGGGACCCTCTGGTTCTTGTCCTACAAAGCGCGGTTACCACAGAAATATTGCTGTTATAAACTGTGTATTTTATTCTAAGAAATTTGCCCAAACTTTAATGTGATGGCTAAACCCCTCTCGCTAAGTGACATTAAAAGACCTCAAATAACCTTATCGGAGGAAGATACGACATGGTTTCTAAAAAAAAAAAAAACCTTTGCAGTCTGCATGGAAAACAGCTGGAGTAGAGAACGTGATAATAACTAGCAAAAGTTGCCATGTTAACACACTATTACAGGCTCTGTGCCTTTAAAACATATATAAATAAATAAAAAAGGTAGGAAGAAAATAGGTTTGGTAATCAGCTAGGTCATATTGGGGGACAACTGCACCTTTTAATGTATGTATGTATTGTATGTATGTAGGTCTTTATTTAAAATAGTGCTGATAGTGTACTCAGCGATTTACAAAGACAACACGGGGAATTATAATAATACAATAAGCGCTGCAAAGTCAGACAATGGGAAATAAATCACTGCCTCGGAGAGCTTACAAACTAAGTGCTGTGTTGGGAGACTTTAAGAGACAGCAGGTGAGGGAATAAGTGGATTAGATGACAGTGCTTGGCCCCAATGGATGGTAGAAGTGACTTGGCCTGTTGGACAGTAGCCATGAGTCCAGGCTATTGGGAGTCTTCTTTTAATGGCTTGCTAGTTATGATTCTGCTGTTAGCCATTTTTATTTCTTTGGAGGTGAATACCTTCTGGTAAAAAAGAAATACCTCATTCAGGGAGAAAAATGGTTTCCAGAGTTGAATATGATTTATTTAACGTAGCAATCCCCCAATTAGGGATCCCCAAGAGCTGAACTGCACTATCTTGAGCTTTGGGGACCCTCGCTTCCTGATATACTTACCAACGACGTGACTGGAATCCAATCTCCCTCCAGCGCAAACAAAATCTCAGGCCAATTGGAAGCAGCAAAATCATTGGTTGGAGCTTCCTATTGGACGCCCATGTAAATCCCCTTTGAACTGAAAATAGCACAGTCCAGCTCTAGAAGACCCACTGGTACCAAACCCGAAAAATCAGGTGAAAAAAGGGGAGTTTAATTAGAGGGTATCCCTGCTTTACGTGTACAGATGTTACAAAGGTGCAGCCATTAAAGGAGACGAAAGGCATGTTCTCTCTGTCACTAATTCCCTTTGCAGTAGTCTCTAACAACATTCATTTTTTGTTGCACCTGTGCTTATTTTAATGCCAAAAACATGCAAATTGCTTAAACATAACATTAATATTATGATTATTGTGTTATCTCCATGACTGTCTGCTGTTTGAGTGCACTCCTAACGAACGTTATACTTTTATGTATACCTTTGTGTTCTGTTACTATAATGGATGTAGTGAAATCTATTGAAAGTTTGGAGAACCCACTTTTATATATTGAGTGTATTAGTCAAATAAGGTTTATTCTGGATCAGACCTGATGGTTTCATGTAGTCATGTCCTCCTAAATGTATTACTATAAAGCAAAAATACACTGTATAATGTGGACTTTGGGTTATAGCCAAAAGGAAAATATACAGACCTTGTAATCCATAAAAATAAGTTGAAATGTACACAACTCTAAATGCCAAACCAATTCCATAATTTTGACATTTCTTTGGCTAACACATTTATTTGCATGTTTCTGCAGAGATTTATTATATGCTATTTAAATGAGTGCATTTTGAGTACAATCACAATAAAAATGGCAATTTTGATAAACTCCATACTAAACTGACCCCTATTAACTCACCGTCACAAGAAATGCTGTTATCTGCTTTTCTGAAATAGGACTAAAACCCTTGGGAAAGGAGATATATTTTTGTAAGAATGGTTCTTTGCAAAATATACACTCACTGTTGTAAATTGTTGAAGCATGAGTATCAGTCTGCAAATTGCTTTCTAGCCTGAGGTGCTACACTTCATTCTGTATAACAAATCATGGACATTTGCCCATTCCGATAATTGGCAGAGGAAATCCTCCTGTCGTATCATATTATAGTTTGATGCATTTACCGTAGTCCCCCAAATCTGCCAATTATTTAGCTTGGTATAAGAGCCAAATGCAAAGCCTTTGAGTAACTATGCAGCTCCAGCATACAAATGCTCTTCAGTATTATGCAGTGATGTTACGAAATAAGCTTTATACTGATGTGAAATCAACAGTATAGGGATTTTACCATGATCTATGGCAATTTACCATAACCTGCCCGTTGTATACATAATAGTAAAGTTCAACTCTTTCTATCTTTCTGTTTTTCCACTATCGAATATTTACCTTTTAGAGTACCATCGGGGAGCAAGCAACTATAAATAGCTAATTTGAATACAAATAAAATATCTAAGCTATGCATCAAAAATTCCTAGTGCAAAAATGGTGCAATCTGGGGCTTCTAACTAAAGTGGTGAGAAAAAGTTTGTGAACCCCAATGATAAATATGGAAATGCCATCGTTTTTCCATGATAACCTTCTCGAATCAAAAAAAGTATTTTCTTAAATATTCAATAGGGTTTATATTAACCAATTTCATATCTTCTGAAACAAAATGACGTATGAATTACAGTACACAAACAAAAAGTAATTAACAGTCAGGGTATGTGAAGTAAGTGAATTCCTGGTTTTATCAGCTAAATTAAAGGGGATAATTACAATCGAATATTCAAATAATTAAGTTGATCTTCAGGCGCGAGTTTGGGAGGCCCCACCCTATATATACAGTAGATCAATTTGAAACTTTGTGAGTTTGGGCTTCACCATACAGGTGTGTGAAAACACGTCATGCCACGATCAAAATAAATCTCTGAGGACCTCAAAAAAGCAGTTATTAATGCTCATCAGTCTGGAAAGGGTTACAAAATGATTTCTAATGATTTAGTGCTCCACAAATCCACTATCAGACAAATGGAGAAAGCTCAAGAACGAAGTCACTCTACCCCGGAGTGGTAGTAGTACCAAATTCTCTCACAGAACAAACCGGCAAAATCAATCCAGGAAGTCACAAAGAATCATGGAGTAACATCCAAGGATCTGCAGACATCTCTCGCCTTGGCTAATGTGTTCATGATTCAACTATTAGAAGAAGACTGAACAAGTATGGTATTCAAGGAAGGATAACCCGGAGGAAACCACTGCTCTCTAAAAAGAATATTGCAGCCCATCTGAAGTTCGCCAAAGAGCACATAGATGATCCACAAGACTTCTGGAACAATGTTCTCTGGACAGACGAGTCAAAGGTAGAACTTTTTAGCCTCAATTAGAAACGTTACATTTGGCAAAAACCCAAACTGTTTGAACAGAAGAACCTCATCCCAAACGTGAAACATAGTGGTGGAGGTGTGATGGTTTGGGGCCAATTTCCGAATCAGGACCTGCGCGGCTTGCTATCATTGACTTAACTAGGAATTCTGCATTGTATCAGAATATTCTAGAGGAGAATGTCAGGCCATCCATCCGTAAGCGGAAGCTGAAGCGAAAGTGGGTCATGCAGAAAGACAATGATCCTAAACATACAAGGAGATCTACAAAAGAATGGCTGCAGAAGAAGAAATTCTGCGTTTTAGAATGGCCTAGTTAGAATCTGGACCTAAACCCCATTGAAATGAAGTGGCAGGACCTGAAGTGAGCTGTACATGCAAGGAAGCCTTCAAATGTCACTGTTGAAGTAGTTATGTAAGGAGGAATGGGTAAACATTCCTCAAACCCTGTGAAAGACTGACCTGAAGTTACAGGAAACACTTCGTTGAAGTCATTGCTGCTCAAGGGGATGAACTAGCTACTGAATCTAAAGGTTCACATACTTTTTCATACGTGGATATGGAATGTTTAATCACTTGTGGATAAATAAATGTTGAAAAATATCATGTTTTTGTGTCCTTTGTTTGATTAGGCTATCTTTATTATCAGGACTTAGATTAAGATCTAATAACATTTTAGCTTTGAAATATGTGAAAGGTGAAAGTCCTCAGTGGTTCACAAACATTTTCTCATCACTGTATGTATATACTGTACTATGTAGTGGAAAATAAAGTAGGCGAGCTAGTATAATACATTTCAGGGGACAATTCATATGTAAATGAACTGCATCTGCAGCACGAGACATAACTAGTGACTAGCATCAGCTCTGTGCGGTTTCAGATAACTCAATTTATCTCCATGAGCCTGAGGTACGGAAATTTGGAGTTTGACCTTTAGACAATGATCCATTGAGATATATACCAAGTCTGTTGTACTTGCTGCACTAAATCAAAACAAACAATAAATGAAAGCATGTAGGTGAGATAAGCACAGACCTGTCACCTCTTTTCACTATTCTGAAACTGGCCATACCATAACCTAATACTACAGTATTTACACCATTTACTTTTATAAAGAGGTCACAATCTCTTGGTTATCCATGGAATAAAATGGAAGGAAGCTAACAGTGACACACCAACTGGGTGCACATTTGCATGTCACTACCCAGCATCCTTTTTATTTTTTAAGCCTCAGCACTGTATGATTTGTGACAATGGGGTGAATGAAACATGATTGAGGACCAGTGGAAGACATATAAAATATTCATGGATTTGTATAGTGAAAGGTTGTTGAACTTTTATACCCACAATAACCTGATGCCAAATGTTAATACTTCAATGTGGACACAACATGGCCCTGGACAAAGACAAGGTCCCCCTTTCCCCATAAACAGTACAAACATCAGCTTTGGATGGATAGGCCACAGGTTTAATAATAACCACAAAATAAACAAATATTCCATGTAAAGGGGAATTGCATGGCAACACTTGCCCAAAATCCAAAGGGTACGTATCCCCTGCCCAAATACTGGCTACTGTCTGCTGACCCAACCTGACAGTGCCACAGTACAGTAGGTCCCCAGCAGACCTCCAAAAGGAGGAAACTTCCCAGCAAGTCCGGAGAGCCTCCTCAAATCCGCATATAGTAGGCCATCCTACTAAAATGGGCTTACCATTCTTTTCCAGGACCATTTATTAAAGCCAAATATACAGATGCTCTGACAAAATAACACGCATACTGTATTCAATTACCAACAATTTACAGTGTACTACATTATAACAGAAGATTATCCTTCACCGACCCAGAAGCAGTGCCTTATAGGGAAGGAACCAGGATAGCAGGCAAAGGGGAGAGGGAAATGTAGGAAGACCTTTTAAACCTCCCCTCCTCATCTAAACCCCACCCCTCCTCTTCTTAACCCAACCTCTCACTAAGAGCCTTCCTACCCTTGCCTTCATTTTAGCCCCTTAACTCCCTTTATGGGGACCCACCTGGCCAATGTAATGTGCCCCTTTCTTATTCTTCTCAAGGGCTTCCTTACCTATCTTTTTTTTTTATCATATACCTGTTTAAATACAATACATTCCTTGCAATATTGTAATGAAACTGTCAGATCACCTTTTGCTGTTATAAGATCCTATCAGGAAATGCAGAGCCTTTTCTCAGGGCCTAATTCAACACATTCTGCAATTTAAGCCGATCACACTCTGGGCCGTTTTGGAGCATATTTAGCATGCTCTTAATCAAAATGCACCAAGTTATTTACTGTAGAGTACTCCATGCCCTAAAAGACTACTGATAACAACATAACAACAATCCACCGCAAGAAATGAAGTCTCCAAAGTTCAAAGTCTAACGTACTGTGTATGGTTTTCTTCTTTTGGGACACTGGGACCCAGAGCTAATTACAGTGAACTTTAGTGAATTAAAAAAGAAGTGATTGTGACAGTAATGAGATCAGAGCCAGGAAGTGTAATTCATAATGATGAAATTAGAGAGATTTCCTTTAAATAGACAAAATGAAAATCTATTATGACCTTTTCATATGTTTGCATTTCCCTCTAGTTTTTTGCTGACAATTTGTTTTGCTAAATAAGCAGATCAGAGAAATGTAAGTCTGTAAATAACCAATAACAACATCATTATTTATTTGCCTGTACACATCAGTATCTATCTATATGTATTAGCAGGTTTGAAATGTACAAAAAAAATAGGAGAAATTTTTGTCTTTTGTATAATGTTCAAATTTAGCAGAACATTGAAGGTGATCATACAGTATTTTGTTTGTTAAACAGATGGATGAGTTCTTTTGACTATTTGGCGCAAAGTAATAGCACTATCCTAAGCTGAAGTACACCTTAAAGCAGCACCCAATGCTCCAGGTGGAGTTGCAAATGGATTTACGGAGCTTTAATGTGAATGATCAGTATGATCTGATGGGAAATAAGTATTAAGTAATTAATTCCTCTCAATGTCATTCAAGCAGCTTGGACTAATAAAAAGATGCTTGCGTTGGCCGTTTCCTAAATCCACAACCTTTTTGTGCAAAATGGAAATGTATTCTGTATCCTGCAAAGGGAATAGAGAGAGGCCACTGCGAACCATCTTAATTGACAAATTAATTGTGAAATCTAAGATGAAACAATTTATGGTGCAGTTATGCTACAATATCTGTGTGTTTTGACTTCGTTCTATGCACCATGGAGTCTTTTTTAGGCAGAAGAAATACATTTATTGGTTAAAGAAGAAAGCCCCTGAGTCAAGAGGAGAGACAAGGATGCCCAATGCTGTGTCTGTCACAGTAACACAAAGCTGAAATTGCATGCGCTGTTTGCAAAGAGTACATGGTAAAAAAAAAAAAAAAAGTCCCGTGGTAATAATACTCTATTTGAAGCACTTTCAGAACATTCATATAATGTAGCTACCAAATGATGGGTATTTTTTTTTTATATATTTGTGTGAAACTAAGTACTTTACACAATGTGTAGGAAAGCATAAGCTATTTGCTTCATACCAGTTTTCGTTTCACAAATCTAAGTAAACCACAGTGGAAGACTCTTTTGTTGTACTGTACAGAACATTATTTAAAAAAAAAAATATTCATGCAATGTCTTTGTTCATGAATAACCTTCAAATATTTTCAGACATTAAAGACATATTTCTTACTACAGTAAGAAGCCCAATATGATGAGGACATTTACTTTATAACCACAATCTTTGCTACTTGGTATAACTTTAATAGGATCATATTGTCTGCTAGACTTTTTATCTTATAAACAATACCTGTTGCTCTCCGTTATTGTCACAGATACAATAGGTGCTCTCCATTCCGTGTATAATCTGATGCTAGGATTTTTTACTCTTCCAGCACAAAAGAAGAAACAATCTTTAATAACAACATACTGTACTAGTGCTGCCTAAACCACTGAGCTGCCACAAGTAATTCTTTTCAGTTCAGCACGTTACTTTGCCCGAATAGAGAAGCTAGATATTCATTTTTTTTTATTGAAAAGAATAATAAAACACAAACTCTCTTTTACCACAAGTTTTGTAAAACTTTAGGTTTAAAAAAATGAGTATACTACAGTAAATGTACATTTCCATGTAATATATCCTACACCTGTCACATGCATTCAGGCAAACTTTGCCTTGCAGGTGAGGCTACTTTTGATAGAATGTGAGTAAAAAAACAATTGTATGTAACGTTAAAAAACAAGGGTGAAGGTATTGATTGTCTTTAATGAGTATCGTTGCCAGTTATGCTTTGTTAATGCTTCTGACCATATGATGATGACCTAACATGGCAGTTCTACGAATTTAGACTTGCATACAATTGCCACTCTATGACAACAACGGTGTTGCTACCTTGAGCTCCGTTGTTTCGTTTTGTTGTATCTACCATATGAAATGTTCTTGCCTATTATATCCTGGCATTAGCTATCTGGAAGGTAAAGCCTTTATGGTCTCAGCCAATCAAGAAACGTCCTAATGTAAATATATATTTGTACAGTTACAACCCATTCTTCAATAGTTGGTAGTAACTGTAATAAAATATATATTTACATTTACAGTACAACTCGGTATAACATAGTACTTAGGCCAGATGCCAGCTTGCTACACATTTCTGACATTGTCAAGGGCGTAATCTTAAACACATTTGTTGTCAGTGCACATTTATCACCAATGCAAAAATAATATTCAGCAAGCTGTGGGTGCAGAACTGATCTTCATATGATCTGAGGGTGTACAAATCATCTCAGTCATAACCTGCTTAGTGCTTTGTCCTGGGTGATGGATGAGACCACAACACAAAGTGCTATTTTTATGAGTTTTCTAGATTTAATAAATTAGCCCAAGCTGTGCCTAATAAAGTCTTTAAACAAGTCCCACACCAAAAGTATTCCAACTTGCTGTAGATGTGTACCATAGTTCAAATGCCATTATGTGCTATAGTTGGGCTAATGAGAAGAAAGTCATTACAAAGTCAATTGGCCTACTGTTTAAGCTCTCCTTTTGAGTGGGGGAGAGATGGTTAATTTTTTAGTTATGACTCAATACAATACAATTTCTGTTTGTTGATCTATCTGTTTCAGTCTTGAATTTAGATGTATTTGTGTGATATTTTATGTTTAAATGTCCATTCAAGTGATTATTTTCCAGTGGAGAGAAATGAAGAAATAGAGGCATAACCGTGAGAGATGGCTTCACCATTGTCTTTTTATAAAGTAGAAAAGTAATTTTGCCAAAAACAAAGATTTTGGGGAAAGAAACATGATTTATTGAACCATAATGGGAACTGATTCAGGTAGATTTTATGGTCATGTATTTGTACAGTACTGTAAATTACGTGGGTTTGTTTATTACAATAATGATTGGTTGTAGATAATAGCTTCAAAAATATAACCCTATTTTTAAAACATTTCTGAAAACGCACCACATACTTTACCTTGATAATTTATGTGTTGTAATACAAGACACATTGTGACATCCATTGTGCTTCACGTTTGCAGTGTTTCTAACGCGGCGCTTATAGTGACGGCGACGGTGACATCACGCTGCGGTCGCTGGAAAAATCAAATTGACTTGACTTCCAGCGATCGCGACCAAGTTGTCGCTCCATCACGCCGCTTCTACTATAACCGCACGCGGCGGCAATACATTTATTTCGCCGCGACGTCGCGTTGCCGGCACTATAAGCGCAGCCTAATCCTGCCCCACCTCAATCAATTTATTTATACATATTCATAAGGAAGATTGTTGCATGTACCCCTTTTGGGTGCTGATGGAGAGAACCACATATTATTTTGTACACTAATTAAACACTTCAGGCGGTAATATATGATTTTCTTGCTTACTTTTGCCTCTATGCCACTCCATGGAGACAGGGCCGGTGCAAGGGTATTTGGCACTCTAGATGAGCCTTCAACCAAGCGGCCTCACCCCCCCAAAAAAAAATATTCCCCAAAATATTTAAATTTTTGTATGTTGGTTGGATTTGCCCCAGCCCGACACAATCTCTCCAGCTTCTTCCCCACATGCTCCCCCTCTCTCCAGATTCTCCCCCCCCCACCCCACATGCTCCCCCTCTCTCCAGCTTCTCCTGCCACATGCTTCCCCTCTCTCCAGCTTCTCCTGCCCACATACTCCCCCTCTCTCCAGCTTCTCCCCCCCACATACTCCCCTCCTCACCAGCTTCTCCCCTCACATGCTCCCCTCCTTACCATCTCTCTCTCTCTCTCCTCTTTTTTTACCCTCCTCTGTTTTTACATACCACATCCATTTTGAGATGCCCCCTGGTGTTTACATAAACTCCCCCCTTCAGTTTTACACCCCTCTCTTACTCTGAATAGTTGTGCGCAGTAGTAGCAGGGAGAACATGTAGCTGCAGAGGAGCGTGACAGCCAGGTGGGAGGTAAGCCGTCTGCTCTGCTCCTGGCCTCCCCACACTGCCTCCGCCACCCCCCAAAAGATGCTGCCATAAGCGACCGCCTAAGTCGCCTATTGGTTGCAATGGCCCTGCATGGAGATTCAATATCAACTGAAAATGTTGGATGACACCATTTTTATGTTATACAAGCATTTTACAAATACTGTAGCTGAAATTATATTTCCGATATAATGGCCTGTAGGGACATTTCCCTTTGACCATCAGATGAATGGATGATTTAAAAAAGTTATGTAGCCAGGTCCCCTCTGGCTCCCCGGTCCTCCTGTTCCCCCTCCCTTACCCTCATCCTGGTGGGGGCAGCTGCGGTGGCGAGTGTGTCACTGGGGGCTCCCGGCGGCATCTGCTACAGGGCGCCGCCATGTTTGTTGTGCTCGCACATGCGCAGTGGAGTTGCGGCAGCCATGTTAGGATTAGCACTAGTGTTAGCGCAATAGGAGGTCGCGCATGCGCAGTTGCAAGAGCGGCGGCCATTACAAGTAGTGCTGGAGAAGTTGAGTGTCAGAGAAGCGGCGGCGGCCATTATAAAGTTGCGATCGCGCATGCGGCCTAAATGTAAAAGAGGTCCACAAGGAACTACAACACCCATCAGCCCCTGGGGCTGCCATACATGTGATCCTCAGCAGCCAATTGCCTGGCAGAGCTTCCCCTGAGGAGAAAGATACATTTTGGCATGCTGAGGCTTGTTAGTTAGTTGGTGCTGGGTCAGAGTAGGGGGAGGTTGTAGGTGCAGGGAGCAGGTGGCCCCTGCATTAGGCCAGGTTACCCCCTAGGCTCCAGTTAGGCCCTGAGTCATACCATAGTTTGTGGTTGCTACAGGGACAGGCCCTTAGGTGGGGTTGAGCCGTAGGAGGAAACTCCAAATTAAAGGGTGGTAATATTCCCCTCAAGTAGGCATTTCCTTTATTAACATCCTAGAGAGCACCCGGGTATTCTTTGCCTTAGGTAGGGACCCTGTCCCTTTAGTTGTTAGTGATATTCAGGGATACAGCTGCTACGCTGTGCAGCCCTGATCATTGGGTCTGGGATCAGACCAACCACTCAAGATAAGAGACTATCGTCATAGTGGGACCGTCTGGCGGGACACCCACCATTGCAGCGGAGGCGTCTTGGATCATCTTTCGGGAGCAAGGGATCTAAAGTACAGCATCTGCGCGATCAGGTGTGGGCACACCTGGCAGGTACCTGCATCATACACCAAGTGCACTAACTCTCATCTCAAACTAGTGGGCAGCACTGTCTCACACTGGGGTGGGAGGGGGACTCTTGGGACACTTGGGTATAGCGTATGAGATTACGACCCAGTAAGGCCAGTGTTACAGGGTGACACTAATGTACTGTTGATGTTGTATTGTGTTCTGTTCTGCATATACAGTAAGCTGTTTATATATACTCTGGTGTATGTGGTTACTGTATGTGAGTCCTGTGTCAGGGGTTATTTTACACTCAAGAATCCTGCACAGGTGGAGGCGCTGTAAGTACGTTCCAGGATACACCTCAGGTTCCCATCAGCATAGGGTCAGGCCTCCTGTGAGCCTGACAGGTATTGCACCACACCTGGTGAAATCTTACATGTAGATTTCACCACATGGTCCCTATCTGCGATTGGGGGGAGGGGGAGAAGTGTGTTACAGTTAAAATACTGAGCCAGCTACAGGCATTAGCTGTCTTGTACTGCTGAACAGGAAATCGACAAGGTGTTGACATCTCCATTTATTTTGCTTTCAGAATAGTGTTTTTCTGTTCCTTGAAGAATGAGCATTATCTTGTATTCTGATCAAATGTAAACATGGATTTACTTATGTAAAACATATTTCTGTATAAGTCGCCCTTGTCTTTCTTTAGTAGGGTGCTCTAGTAGCTTTTTGTTATATTGCGTAGATAATTCAGGAGCACATCAAAAAGTGCAGTATATAAATGGGCGTTATGCAATAGAACGTGCAGGTCATGCAGAGGGATCCATGTTTAGAGCAGCATGAGGTAACACAACAAAGACAGTTCAGGCTGCAAGTGAATCAAGCAAAGCTTATTTTCTAGAACATACTTCATATCTATCAATTTGTATCACAGAAGGAAAACATCATCTTCCTCAGAAGCATTAACTCCTTACATTACTATTCTGTTTAATCTACGTCCCTTTGATATTTAGGATTGTATCTTACACCAAAACGTACATATTTGATGGACCTTTCGCTACTACCCTTCTTTTCTGTCTGTTACCCTTTCTGTTAACCATTGCAAGTGAACAAGCTCTAAACTGCCTGGATACTTCACTCTGTTCTGCTAAATCCCAATGCATGTATTAGCCTCACTGCAGCACAAGACACATACATATATATATACACAACGCAGCCGGCATGGCTTCCTTCCTAATATTATCCTGAATTACGCCTCACTTCACTGAGAAGGCAGCCATTTGGACAGGATTCTGTAGTTTGGCCGTGTTGAACACATATTGATTCAAATATGTCTTAAAATAGGACTCTGTGCTGCTTGGGATGTTCTATGGTTTACCTTTAACAATTTAAGGGGTTCCTTGGAGCTTAACTGGGATACTCCCAGCTACAGAAACCCTCCAGTTCTTAAAATAATGGCACTTGTATGGACAGGAAAAGAATACTGCACTTGTCCAGTAGATACAACAGTGCTGCCAGGTTATCCTCACTCCAGCAGAAAGCAGGGCCTCAGGGGATGACGTTGCAGCTTTTCAGTTGCTGACCTACTCAGTCCTATGTGTATTTTTTTCCAGTAACTGACAGAGAATAAAATGTATAATTGTATATATAGCAAGGTCCCCCCGTTTACCTCCGCTACAGCGGGGGAACACGCAGAGTGCGCGGCAGCTCCTGTCAGTGTTGAGGGGGGTGAGGGGGGGGCAGGTGCTGGTTGCTTGTGCGGCGGGCGACAGACTCGGCAGAGGATCTGGCGGCTTCCTTTGCAGGGTGCCGGCATGTTGTGATTGACCGTGCATGCGCAGTGAGTCACACATGCGCAGAGCTGCAGCGGCAGGCATTAGCAGGATAGGCCCGAGGGGGACTACAACTCCCATGATGCCTAGGGGCATTGTACCAGGTGACGCCACACAGCCAATAAGGCTGCAGCAACCCATGCTCCCTACAATAGATACATTTGATGCGTCTGGGACAAGGCAGTCGGTGCTGGGACAAGGATGGGGTAGGTTGTATGTGCAGGGTCTGTGACTCCTGCACTAGGCTAGATACCCCATTTAGGCCCCAGCTAGGCCCCGACTCCCCTCAGCTTGTGGTTGCTGCAGGGACAGGCCCATAGATAGGGACACTGCCCCTGTAGTACCAGTGTGAGTAACACAGACAGGACACGGCGGTCTCCTGTTCACAGGTGGTCTGGGACCAGACACCTACTACATAGACACTTCTAAAGGCGGTACCATCCACGCGGGCCCCCCCAACGTAGAGGTGGAGGCTTCACGGGTTACGGCACCGGATCCGTGGATCCCACCATCCGCAAGACAGCTTTAGTGCGCCCGGGTGTGGACACACCCGGCAGGTACCCAACAAAGTGCACCAACTTACTCTTACACCTAATTGGGCAGCGCTGTGCCATACATTGGGTTGGGAGGGGGATTGACCTTGTGGACACCGGGATGGTTGGGTGCCTACGGGCCCCTAGGTACAGCTATACCTCATTAGTACTGTTATGATATGTGTTGTTCATGGTTATGCCGGGTTAAATGCTGATAGTAAAGTATTATTGTTTTACTACATTGTTGTGTATTATTCATATATGTTCCTGCCCGGGGTTATTCCACACAGTTAGGGTCCTGAGCTGGTTGAGGCGCTGTCACCTATCAAATCAGGTGCACCCCAGGCTCCCAGCGGTGGAGGTTCAGGCCTCCTGCGAGCCACAGGTAAAGCACCACACACCGTAGACGCCTTATCTCCCAGGGGGTGGGGGAAAGTGCGCTACATATAATTTCTCCTTAACAAAGGGGTGTGTGGCTAAGGTCATGGGGAGCCCTAGGATCTTTATTGCTTTCCTTTTTCCATAGTTCAACATGATCATTCTTAGGGGGAAATTGAATATAGTCAGAATCGGTGGTTCTTGTCGTTATAAAAAAAAAATAACTCCAATTGATAATGCCCTGAACGGCCACCGTGGCCTATATTTAATTGAATTATGCTCTTATTTGTAGTAAAAATGGATCTCATATTTTTAGCAATTACAAATTTGCTAAACCTATAGATCATTATCAGAACAATAGGAAATATAACCAGTAAGGCAAGGAGTGTGTTCAAGAAATAACAGGTGAAAGATCTGAAAGAAATTCATGAGGACTAGGAAAATTGGCCTTATCTAGCATAAAGCATCTAACAGCCATAACATCGTGTATTGCAGTCTCCCAGAAAAAAAATCTTGTACAGCTTTGATTGATAATCAATATAAATTACTTTACAGTGCAATGAAACTGCATACTGACATCTGTGGAATATATACTGACCCATCAGTTTATACTGCATATACGACATTCTGTTGTTCTATCATTAAAAGCACTAGACTGTACAAAATATAAACTTGAGAGATAACACAGGCACTGCACAAAAGTATCCTAGGCGGGACTGCGGAGGTTACTAAAAAAGTATTTAATGGCACATACAAATTACCGAGGGTGGAAACACTCTAATGCGTTTCGTGTTTCCCCTATATTGAAGGAACTACAAGAGCAATTCACCCGATTCCCAAAATTCAAGATATTAGTATTTGTTCCCACAGGACTTTATTTCTTGTTTGGATCAAATAATATGAACATGTTGTTAGTCTGACTACAGCGGGCCAATACGAAGCCGCAACATCATGAATGATGTCATGAATTTCTATTGGTTGACCTCAGGAATAAGATAGTTTTTAAAAATATTTTTAAACAGGTTTGTTCAGTGCTATAAATAGCGTGGTTCTGCTCATGGGCACCTTGCCCAGGTTGAGGTGTTTAAAACAAAAAACAAAAAAATGGGGGGAAAACATTATTTTAATTTAATAATAATTCTGTTGGCTGATTCAACCACCTAAAATACATAATTGAAAATCACAACATTTAATAGTATCTAAAGAGGCAATCCCAGGAGCAAAGATTTTGAGGTGATTTTTTTATACAGTATAGGGTGGAAGCAGGGGGTGTCCGGAGCTGAACCCCGTTCATTTCAGCTCTGGGGACCCCCTGCTTCCGGAGATACTTACCTGTAATTAGGTGCTGGTAGCTGCTCTCCTCAGCAAGCAGGGATCTTGTAACCGCTGCTGTTCAGATATTTCCTGGCCTGCGGGCCAATAGGAAGCCACGACATCATCGTGCGGCTTGCTATTGGCCCATATGACGCAGGATCTTCAAACCTGAAATCCCTGCATGCTGAGCCAGAGCAGCTACCGGACCTACTTCGGAGGTAAGTATCTCCAGAAGTAGGGGGCCCCCAGACCAAAAATGAATGGGGTTCAGCTCCAGAATCCCCCTGCTTCAATTATATATTAAAAAAAAAAGTTTAAAAAAAATTGCCAGCTTGGACTGCTCCTTTATTAGTGAAAACTTGAATGGATGTTTTCTGGCTCCTTCCAGCAGGAAAATCTAACATATGGTGTGTTAAAAGGTTACCATGATAAGGCTGCACTTATAGTGCCCGCGACGGCGACGCGACGTCGCTCGAAAACAAAACAATTGACTATGTCGCGTCTGGAAAATTGGAAGCTGAGTCTATTTCATTTATTAGAGACAGTCGCCACATGTGACTGTCTCTAAACCAATCAAATTGCGCGGCCCGCCCCCTTTAGTGACGGCACTGGCGACCGTCGCTGAAAACCAAATTACAACTATCGTGGGTGGCGACGGGTGACGTAGCCGTCGCCAGCACTATAAGCGCGTCCTAACCTCAGATGCTAGAGATGAAGAAAATTCTGATTTTTAACGTTAGAAAAACATCGCTTTAAAGCAGCAATTCTCCTCCAATTTTTTTTGTTTAACTTGAACCGAGGAGTCCCTTGGAACGCCGACCTGCTAGGCCTTGAATAGAAAGTTGCGACATCATCTCCTGACATTGCAGCTTTCTATTGGCCGCCAGAGTGAGCCTGATTCCGTGGTGAAATATCTTTCCGGTGGGCAAATATTTTTGCCCGTTGATGGTACTGTGGGACCCCTTGGTTCAGGAAAGAAATTTAAAAAAATATCCGAATAATTTTTAGCAGTGCGGATTGTTGCTTTATATGTTACTAGCTGATATACCCGGCGTTGCCCGGCATTGAATTTTCACGCTCCCCCTCTGTGTCTGCTCCCCCCTCTCTCTCTCCCCCCATTGCCATGTCTCTCTCTCCATTGCCATCTCTCTCTCTCCATTGCCATCTGTCTCTCTCCATTGCCCTCTCTCTCTCCATTGCCATTTGTCTCTCTCCATTGCCCTCTCTCCCCCCTTTCCCCTTTCTCCCCCGTTAACAGCAATCGTGGCCCCCTTGCACATGAATGTGGCCTCCCGTGTTAACAGCTGGGCCCTCCCCCCCCCGTTCACAGCTCCGGCCCCACCCCCACTCACATGTCCAATTCCCCCCCCTTCAGAGGGCAGTGGGTGGATGAGTGACTGGGTGGGTGGGTGAGTGACTGGGTGGGTGAGTGACTGGGTGGGTGAGTGACTGGATGGGTGAGTGACTGGCTGAGTGAGTGATTGAGTGGGTGTGTAATCTCTCCCCCCCTGCATCTCTTCTTCACCCCTCCCCTGCTTTCCCCATACCTGAAGCAGCAGCTGAGGCTGCAGGTAGGAGCCGGGGAAGGGAAAGGGCGGTGAGGCGTGGGTGCTGTGAGGCGGCCATGACAGCGCAGCTTTAGGGAGGGAGGAGGACGTCAGCGCGGGGGCTTTAAGATGGGCTCCCCCGTCCGGCCGTTCCCCCGCTGTCTTGGCCGGTTGTTCACCCCCCCGCCCCCGGAACCTTCCGTCTGCTGTTCATGAGACGGAGGCACGTGCACCCGGCGTGCGCTCTCCCGTGGATCTGATATGGGAGGCAGGAAGCTGACGGGCACGAACGGGGTGGGGAGGCTGGAGAGCCGAGTCTTGGCTCTTCCCCCCTTACGCCACTGTGTGTAGGGGGCTTCTCCCTCCCCCCACCCTCCCACGAACGCGACCAACAGCCGCAGGAAGTCTACACGGGGGCCTGATAGGTGCTTCAATCCGGGGCAGGTCAGGAGCAAGATTGCCGACACTGCTCCGTGAGGGAGGGTGAGGTGGATCCTCCGGAGCTGATACCGGCTCAGGAGAGGCATCAGCCGAAGAGATCTGGGGTCTGTGTGTGTGTGTGTGTGTCCACACCGGCCAATGAGATGTGTGAGGAGGAGAAGAGAGTGGCAGTTGGGTGACGTCATAGACGGCAGGGATACGGACCAATCTGATTGGCCACATCTACAACCCCACAAATTTCTGATTTATATATTAAGATATATGGAAACATGCCATATACTTTATACATATGTTTATCTCTAAATTTGAGACTTTCCTTCAAACCATTAGCAATCTGTTTCCCGTTTGACTTAAATAGCCCATATTTGCAATTATAGCCAGCATATTTGAATAAAGGTAATAGCATTTATATATTATAGCCAAGATAATCATTGTAAGCTACCCTATTTTTATTTTATTCCGAACATGAATTAAAGTTTACATTTAATGTTGGAGATATTAATTAGCATTATTTAAATTGTTGTGCACACAGTATTGTGACATAGTACAGAGTGTCACTGTAAACATTACTGTACGTGACAGCATTTTCCAGTGGTGTTTTATTTTGTTTTTATTTGCACTTTTAAAATAAGTAAAGATATGGGATTTGAAAAACAAAACATGGAAGCACATATCATTGTGCAAAAAGTATTTTCTCTCAAGAGATAAAAGAATATAAACAGATGTTGTACTCACAAACAGGACTATGGCCGTGAAACGCGTTGCGCTGTTCTTACATTGGCTGCCCTTTTTTTTTTCATTTATCCCTTGTGAGACCTTTTGCACTAAAATATTGCACTTTTATGTAATTTTTCATTTTTTTGGGGGTTTGTTTTTCAAAGCTTTTTGATTGAGAATAGAGTTTTTAGGAAGCTGCTGTCTATAGTGGAATTTTTATATTGGACATACTTCAGGGCATTTTTTTAACTTTTTATTTGCTCATGTTTAAAAAAAGGTGGATATTTGCTCTTTATTGTTCATATTTTTTTGGACATTATTTATTTTCACGTCACATTTACATGATTTTTGAATCTTTTAAAAATAACTTAATTTTTTAAATTGTTCTGTTTATTGACAACATACTTACTAGGCTTACAGCATTTGTAGTGCTAGATGTCAGGTTGGTGAGTGTTTTTTTAAACACATTTTCTAAAGATACAGGCTGCATATTCTCTATAAGCAGTGTAAATTAAATGACAGTATTCATATATAAAAAATGTGTTAGGAATGCAAGTAAAGATAACGCCAGTGCCAAATATTAGAAAGTATGTTTTCAGGTCCATGTATCTGCTAAGCTTGCAAATACAGAAAGAAAACAGAGGTCTGAGTCAGAGCAAATGCTGTTTGATTTGATTAGCTGCACTCATAGTGAATGATGTCCCTACCCAATTGTGTTACAGCAGATATACAGTTTATTTAAATTCTATGGCAATAATTTTTATCATTTTCACGTGACAGCTCTGCCAGATTATTGTAGTAAACATGATTGTGACTAATCAAATTAAATCTGATTTGAAAATGTAAAATCCTTTAAATTGTCAATATGAAGAAGTATGCAAGGGGTAAATATATACATTAATAAATTCAATACCTTGCAAATCACTGTACACAAGGGAAGGTGATACACCAGGGTGAGTACAAAAAAATAAAACAGAATTTCCTGCTTTCTATACAAACTTGATGTTTTGAGCAAAGTGAAATGTTATTTAATTTAATTATATAAGACCGTAAGTCCAAACTTGTCAGTTATGTCAGTTATGTCTCTGAATATGCACAGAAAGTGTCATACATGAATAGGTTTCACCTTGCACAAGATAGTTCAAATTAATGACCCATGGATGCCCCACCTTTCCTCCCCCCTCTCCCTCAATAACAGACACGTACACGTGTGACATGTCACACTGTTTATGTGGTATAACAGACACAGCTTTTATTAACTACAATGTATATAGATTAAGCCAATAAAGAATATCACTTGTGAGCACATTCACATGTCTTAGGCAGGTCTGCAACCCTGACTTTCAACCATTATCACCTAGCATACAGTGCTCCCACTGCAGCAAGGGATTCTGGGAAATGACATGCAAATGAGCACACAATGTATCACTTTTTGTCTGAAATCTATTTCATGCCAGTCTGGCACCCTCTGAAACCCCGCCAGCTGTGACAAATAAATAACGAAACAATGAAGCATGAAGTAACATACTTCACTTGTTATTTTTTGTTTGTATTTTTATTTATTTATTTTCATCTTTCTTTATTTTCATTTATTTTTTTAATTTATTTTTTGGAGAGAGGTACATACAGTACTAGCAAATGCACAGAAACACACCACATATATCACCCACCAACACATACTGAGAAACGTGTAACCATGCACTAACGAGACACATTATCGGGGCTAACCAAAAAAACAGGGAGGGTGGGAAACAATTTCAGAGAGGAAGTGCAGCCCCCCGGGCATCAGGTAATATACTTATGGGGCACCTCCTCCCCCTTATACAGGGTCCTGCATAATTACATTGACCAATACCGCCCATTCCCTAGGACTCATGGCTAACTTTAGCATGATGTTGTGCAAATTTAACATAAGCAATTTTCTCAAACTCGTACATTTTAAAAATGAATACCTGAAAAAGGGGTAATGTTTATAGCAATAATAACTATTGCATATTTAGAGTATTGGCATTGAGAAGATTGACGGGGCACTGGGACATTTAATGAAAATCTGGGACTGTCCTGGCGTAACTGCGGCGTACAGTATGGTCACCCTAGACAAGCTCTAACTACCGACCTTTCTTGTTTCAACAAAGGAGGCACCTTTCTCTGAGCTATAACCTGGCAAACATCAAAGAAAGAAACAACTGTAATTACAAGGAAGAATAAGCAAGAATACTCACATTATAATGCATAACCTAATGCATAAAGTGACTGTATATCACTGAAACCATTGGTACATGCAGTCAGTGATTTCATCTATTAAGCTCTAGAGACTTCACTTCACCAAAAAAGAGGGTTTTTTACAATGACGTTAAGTCAATACAAACAAACTAGTAGAAATTCGGTAATTACCGAAGCCTTCTTAAAGAAAGTCTAGGAAGGTGAATTTGCTTGAGTGCTTACTTAACAATATTTTTTGTGAAAAACAAACAAACATATTCAAGCAGTCGGCCTATATTAGACAAGCAAAAATCCATTTTGAAGACGAAAAAAATAGTTTGTGCCTTTCGATATTTTATC
Source organism: Ascaphus truei (assembly GCF_040206685.1). Lineage (NCBI taxonomy): Eukaryota > Metazoa > Chordata > Amphibia > Anura > Ascaphidae > Ascaphus > Ascaphus truei. The sequence continues at coordinate 326,292,012 of NC_134486.1, forward strand.
TACAGGACATTCAAAACTTATGTAAAATAAACATACTGTATCTGCGTTTTACATATAAAATATAATGGTTAGATAACTATATGTATTTACAGTATAGGTCTATGTTTAAATCACAGGCTGAGATTTAAAGGTGTGGTTCCGCCTACACCTTTTTTTTACATAGGTGGGAAGTGGAGGAGTCTTCAAAGCTGAACCCAATTTATTTCCTGCTACAGGGACCCCCTTGTTCCTGGGATACATACCTCAGGTGTCCACGGCATTATCCTCTCCTGGGGATACAAAATGGAGGTTTAAATACCCTCAGCAGGTGGCCCAAAAGGAAGCTACTTAGTCGCAATTTGTCTGTGTGCAACTTATCAACCAAGAAGTAACCTGTAGCTGCTATAGAGGCAAGTATCTCGGGAACCAGTGGTCCTCAGAGCTGGAATTAATGTGGTCAGCTCTAGAGACCCCCTGTTTCATAACCATTAAAAAAAATTGAGACTCTTGGGTGGAATGCTGCATTAAGTGAACTTACTCAGAGTCCATGTTACAACGTCCTGAAATCCACCTTATCTTGTGAGGAACACTGTCTAGGCAATCTACCCAAGTTTATCCTAACAAGCAAATTGAGGAACTTCTCAGGAAGTTTGCTCCTGGCAGCTGAGCATTGGGTTAGGTGTAAAGATAGGATGCTTTAAAGTATACTTTCCCATAAGGAGTTTACAGAAAGCTTTAAATGAGACATGGTTAGAGAAGAATATAGGGCTCTCTTTGACATTTTCTTACTATGCATATAATTAGAGATCATAGAACAAGCAATCAGCTCATCAGCTGAGTGGAGTGACTGCACCATATGGGACTCCCGGTGAATCAGTTCACGAGGACGGAGCCAGGATACAAGCAGTCAGTGTCCCACCTGCTGCAGCTCCATCCGTGTCATTCTGTTTCCCAATGATATGCCAGTTTCTATTGAAAGTTTGGGAGTGTCATTTTAACTTGCTTTGCATATATTAAAAAAAGTCCAGGCTATTTTTTGGTCACTCTTTTTGATGTACTATCTCCAGAGACAAGTCAAGCTGTTTTTACCAGTCACCATCTAAAGAAAGAAACCCACATGCACTTATATCCAATGTGGGTTCATGTGCGTGCAAACTTCACCCAAGTTTTTCTATCAGTTTTTTCATAAACTATACCATATCTTCTTTTCTTCATTTTTTTCTGCTTTTTTGTGCCATGGTCCTCTGGAATTTTTTATATATAAATATATATATATATATATATATTTATATATATATATATATATATATATATATATAGACACACACAAAATTAATGGTAAAGGTCATACGTTTTCTGTAATTATCATATTTCCTCGTTTGTAAGGCACCATCGATTGTAAGACGCACCATTGATTTAGTACTTACCATCGAGGAAATACGGTAATAACAATTTTCGTGAAAAAACAGCAACCTCCTGTTCAGCCAATCAGAAGCAAGGTGGGCGAGCAGAACGGGCGAATCACAAGCGGGGGCATGGCTACAGTACATCCCTGAATGGTTGAGAAGGAATGTGGTCAGTGTTGGTGGTAGGTTTGAACGGGACAATTTATAGAGTGACTAGGAAGCATGGTCTCTGCTGCATCGAGCCATTCAGCGCTCCATGTGGCCAGCTGCCTTGGTGCCAGCATGTTGAGGCAAACAATGACTTTGCTTTTCTTCTATGTGCAGCCCCAGCAGGTGTTCCTTGTTCCAAAGCCTCTGCAGACGGTCTCCTTTCAATCCAAGCAGTCAAAGATCCTTGCAGCCTCGTTTTTTTTTTTTTTTTAAACTTCGATTCTAAGGCCCGGGCCATAGAGGTGTGGGGAGAGCGGAGGCGCGCTAACGCTGAGGCTCGCCTGCTTCAGTCAGCGCGATTGCACGGACTTGCAGGCAAGCCAGCGTGCGCGAAGGGAGCCGGGGGGTGGTGGTTGGAGGCGGGGCAGTGACGTCGCTGGGCCAATCGCCCACGATGCACGTCAATGTCACAGCGCTGACGTCACGGCGCCGTGACGTTGACGCTGCTGTGCACTGATTGGAGGTTTTCAGTCGACAGCGCGCTGAAAAACAGCTTGGCGCTCGGCTGAAAACTCCAAAGCCTGAGCACGCCTGCGGACGCTCGCGTGAGCCCCCTCTCAAGGCATCCTCATTGAGGATGCAGGGGCTCAGCGCGGAGCATCCGCACGCCTCAGCACGGCTGGTCCATCTATGGACGCAGCCTAAGACGCATCTTGATTTCAGACGTGAAAATGGAAAAAAGGTGTGTCTTAGAATCTAGGAAATATGGTACATACAGTAATATGTAAAACCACATTTTGGAAAATACAGAGGATAACTGTTTGAATGCTCATGCTTTTTACTTGTTCATAAATATTTAAGTATCCTTGATATTAACTGGTTACATTTATTTTGAGTAATACACTTCATAATTATCGTAGCTTTCAGCAGCATGCACTTCTTGCCTAAATACTGTCTCTTACGATAAATCAGCCACATATCGTTTTCTAGAGCCACTCTGTTATATCTACTAAACTAGATGTGTGCTTTACTAAATGTTATTTTATTTTACTCATTATCCTCATTTTGGTGCCATAAAGCACTGTTATCAGGATGACATAATTATAAAGAAAAGAGGAGATATATAAAAACAAAAACAGAGCCAAAACCACCCACCAAATCCACAGTGGCCACCCAAGAATAAATATTCATGATTATGAAATACCAGAAACATAACATGGAACGAGAAACATAAAGACAAACCAAAGCGAACTATTCATCCCCAGGATAGTACAAATGACATGAGCTAACCCTTGAGATTGGAGGAAAGGAGATTTTTAAAGTAGCAAAGGAAAGTGTTTTTTTTTACAGTAAGGGCAGTTAACATGTGGAATTTACTACAGATGGAGAATGCAATGGCAGATAGAATAGATATTTTTTTGAAAAGGTTGGACATCTTTTTAGAAAAGTAAGGTAGATCTACTGCAGGGGTGTGCAAACTTCTTAAGCTGCGCCCCCCTGCCCGGGAGCCGCAGCGTTTGAGCCGCGTCGCAGAAGACCTGGCTGGCAGCGGGTAAGTGAGTTACAGAGGCCTCACAACTCCCCCGGCATTTAATTTAAATGCCGTGGAGAAGAGTGCGGGGCCTCTGTAACTGCCTGCGCCCCCCCTAGAAATTCTCCCACCCCCCAGTTTGCGCACCGCTGATCTACTACAGTATATACAGATAAATCCGATTGCCATTACTGGTCAGGAATTCATTTATGTTTTCTCCTTATATATACACAATTGGCTAATGTCTCAATGTGTTTTTTGTTTGCCTTCCTCTGGATCAATATAAATAAAAATATAGAATGAGTATCCCAGTCAATTAAATTTAACAGAGCACACGTGATGAACATACTGTACAGTACTGTATGTCTTTTTTCAACTTCATCTTCAGTACTACAGTATGTAACTACAGATGCTGTCTGTTGTATCTTCACCCTGCCCCACAAATGTGTTGGTGAACCGCGGACAAAACATGGAGTGTCCCCAGCCAAGTGCAGAGCAGGGGGAATTGCCCATCATGATTAACAGACCAGGGGTCCCTGCTTCTAAATAGGACTCCCACTGTATAAATCCTACTTGGCTGCATCAGTCTGGAACAGATGCGCAGTGAGAGCAGACAGAAGTAGGACTCTGCAAACCTCTAACAGGCGATTGCGCTGCTTTTATTTTAATTACATATTCTCGAAGCAGGAGGTCTCCAGAACTGAACCGCGTTCATTTTAGCTCCGGGACCCCCTGCTTCCAGAGTTAAAGGCCCTGGTATGGGGTGCTGGTATCCCCTGCAGGTTTAAATGTCCTAGTCATGTGATGCAGGAGAATTAAACGTGACGCAGGAGGATACATCTATATCTCAAGAAGCAAGGGGATCCACAGGGCTGAAATTAATGCGGTCAGCACCAAGAGACCCAGGCTAGCTCCAAGAGACCCCAGTTTGTGTACCGCTGCTATATATAATGTAAACTGGCTCTTTACAAGGCTTTTACATTTTCTTATTACTACACTATGGATTTAATTAGAATTATTACAATTTAGTTTTAATTGGGTTATTATTTAGGTATAATTTGAAAATTGTCTATATTTAGTGTGGGGCCCTGAGTGCAACTACTGTATAACAATGATCTTTTCTTCTTAACCTTCTCACGCTAACTACGGTACCTGCTTTGCACCTCTATGAAACTGGAGGCAGCGCAAGGGTGTTTCTTTAACCACAGATTTAAATATTAGCATAATGGTTTTGCATAGAATAAATTATTTTTTTCTCTTACATTTGGTTGAACTTTAAAAAAATATATATTTTGCATAGTACCACACTGTTTTCACATGTATAATAATCTTGACAAATGTGTATGTTTGCATACAGTTTGATTATAACAGTCAATATATTATTGACCATACACCTGAGGTAATTGTTTGATTTAGCAGCAGAATGCAAACGAAAAGCATCACATTCAATAGACTTTTTTTGCAACACCGGTACAGCTGTGAAATAAGTGGTAAACAAAGTCCTCTGTTTTTGTGAGTGTGATGCTATTGATTCAGGGATTTAGGTGGATTTGAAGGCTGGTAACTGTTATATGGGATACACAGCCATGTTAGATTATTTATACAGTAGCCTTTGTAACCTGATATATGAAATTTTCATATCAGGTAACATGGTTAGGATTTATATTTGAAGATGTTGATTTCTATATATACTGTAATTAGCAAATCACATAGTTGAATAACAGAAAATATTTTGCTGTCATTTATTTTCCCAACAATCAAGATTTTTTTAAGGCAACCATTCTACTTACTATTCATGTGCAAATTAAGCCAATGTGCACCTAATGCAAGTGCATTGTTATTCCTAAAACCTGGTATGGTCAGTGGTGCCCAAGGAGTTGTCTTAAATGATTTAACTAGTCTTTATTTATAATTGTAACTTTTCAGCAACCTGATCATACATAATATAAGCACAATAATAGTGATTATAGAGATTAACAAGGTGTTAGTAGAGTGTAGCAATCTCCCTGACCTAGTGAGAGACATTTGTATAGAAAATAACGCAGTGCACTGCATGGAGAAAACTTCACGGCTGGGGTACAAAAATGTATGATAAAAAGTGTAAATATATTGATTAGTAATTAAAAGCAGGAGGCGCAAAGAACCCTCCAATGCGTTTCATGCCCACACTGGCGCTGTGTCGAGGAGTAAATAACAAACAGTATTACAAACATAAATAGTACTCAAACCAGAAGTCCCTAATTGATCAAGATATTGTTCGCATGGCCTTGGTTCAACCCCTGGCATATCTGGGGCAAGTAGTGATGATGGGAACCATCGCATACATAACGTCATCACCTTTGCAACCATATATACATTATATAACTAACCTATTTTCTTGTACAGAATTGGAAGCGGGGGGATTCTCCAGAGCTGAACAGCACTTTTTTTCAGCTCTGGAGACCCCCTGTTTACGAAGGTATTAGCCAGTGAAGTTACAGGTATTACATCCTGTTTTGTAAAGGGGAGTTACATGTTTAATAGGAAGCAGCTGTAACTGATGGTGTTGCAGCTTCTTACTGGCCAGAGAGTTGGCAGCCATTTTGTTTCCTCTGGAGGGAAATTTAAACCCATAATTTAACCGGCAAGTTTCTCAGAAAGGTGAGGTCGATGGGTGGGAGGGGGTATCGAGCTTAAAATAACATGGTTTGACGCCACTGTGGTACCTTGGGTTCCCATCCTATTAAAACAAATGATAAACTTACAATGTGTGCAATGTCATTTAAGAAACTAATGTATTTTGTACAGTAACAGATTACAATAAAATAACCATGTTTATCACTAAGGTTGCCAGGTGTACGGCTTTAACCCGGACAAGCCGGTAATTCCGATGCCTGTCCGGTATAAAATTGGAGGTAATACCGGACACTTATGTGTCCGGTATTATCATTTGAACTTGCGGCGGCGGTGGAGGGCTGCCAGCGCAAGAGCGAGAGCGGAAATACGAGGGCGGCTGGAAGGCGGGCAGCGGCGAGCGCGGCTGGAAGGCAGCCTGTGCTGAGACTTGAGCGGACGGTGGCCGGTCGAAGTCAGGACTGGAGGACTCTTGAGACGTGTCCTGACTGGAGGAGAGGACAGCCAATCGGAGGACAGTGGGGGAGGAGCCCACACGCCAGCATACCAGAGACAAGCCGGTGATGTCTGCGTCCTGCAGGAAATAAGGTAAGGACACAATATGCGGGTGGGGGGGAGATATGATGATGGGGAGATTAGATGATGATGATGAGGATGATGATGGTGGGGGAAATAAGATGATAATGATATGAGGTGGGGGAGAAGATGAGATGAGATCATGATGATGGGTGGCCAGGATGAGATGATGATGGGGGTATATTTTATATGTATTCAGGGGGCGTGGGGGTATTTTTTAAATGTATTAGGGGCGTGGGGGTATTTTTTAAATGTATTCGGGGCATGGGGGTATTTTTTAAATGTATTCGTGGGCTGTGGGGGTATTTGTTTAATGTATTCGGGGGTGTGGGGGTCCAGTATTGTGTCCAGTATTTTTGGACAAGCCACCTGACAACCCTATTTATCACTAGGTCTAAAGTAATTAAAGATAGCATTAAAATTATGTCTAATTAATTCAACTGTATGTTTGCCCTTTAACAACATTGGTTATATCTCCCACTCATATGATCTGATAATACCTTTTCTAATTACAGAAATAAATGTCAATAATTTTGCATAAGAGGGGATATCTGCATTCATTTCAGTGTTTACAAGAACGACTCATCAGTCATAACAATATTAAAAAGTTGTGCGTTTTCTAAAATGACTTTTTTGAACAAATTGTTTTACCAGTTATACTACAGGGTACATTGCACAGTCTAAAAATAACCCAGTTTGCCAAACAGCTGTATGATGAAGTTCAAACATTTATCACACATTTAGCCTCCTACTGCTTAAATTAAAAACAGAGAATATAATTTGCTCTCCGATACAAAAAATAGAACCTATTCAGCTTTGGTTCTGGAGACAATCAGCATGCTACAGCTACAAATTAAAGCCATAGTACACCTCACAAAGTGTTACATTTAAAATGGTAAAATAATGTATGAACAAAAAAGTTTTGAAACAAGGTTCTTTGATCTAAACATGCATCTATCTAAAACATTCTTGGATGAGCACACATATCACTGTATACCTTTAGGTAATAAATATAAAAGAAACTAATTAAAAACCAATGTGGCTAAATAAACAGGTAGGGAAAGAAATAGAAAGGTAGAGGTATGCACTTACATTGTCAAAGTCAGAAGCGACGGAAGCACCATATTAGAATAATAAGGAATGTAACACAAGTTGATAAAGGGCAATCAGATTAGCCAAAATTGAAATTGAAAAAAGCATTGCCATAGAAAGTAAAGCCAACTCGAAAAAGATATTTAAGTACATTATTAACAGAAATATTATAAATGACATTATGACCCGTTCAGTGTGAGGCAAATTATTGAAGAAAAGGAGACATTCTGTGCTTCTGTATATACCAAGAGTGGCATCTTGCAAAAAATATTACATAAAGAGGAAGCCACAACCTCAACAGTAACAATCATTTAGCTAACATGGGAAGAAATGCAAAAGCCGCTTGATAAAAGTAAGGAAAATAAAGCACCTGGCCAAGATGACATGGCATACAACTATATATATATATATATATATATATATATATATATATATATATATATATATATATATATATATATATATATATATGCTCATTTGCATGTAATTTCCCAGAATCCCTTGTTGCAGTGGAAGCACTGTATGCTGGGGATAATGGTGAAAGGCAGGGTTGCAGACCTGCCTAAGACATTTGCTCACAAGTGATCTTTTTATTTGCTACTGTATATGCAATATGGTGGAGGTTTCTTGTTGCCCTTTTCACCCACCATAACTTAAACCGTGATGGTAAACCCTACAGTGTTGAAAATGCAAAGCCAGCAGTACAACCAACTTCACACTGATGATACCCATTAAGGTTGAAACATGTCTGTGAATGGTTTCTCTGGCTTTGCATCTGATTCCCATGCTGTGCTCTTAAAGCTGTGTTAACAACGAGCATTAGCTTATATGGGCTCCATATAACAATGGTTTTACAGACAAAAGGTGACACAATGAGTGCTCATTTGCATGTCATTTCCCAGAATCCCTTGCTGCAGTGGAAGCACTGTATGCTGGGATAATGGTGAAAGGCAGGGTTGCAGAACTGCCTAAGACATGTGAATGTGCTCACAAGTGATATATATATAATATATATATAATATTATCAACCAACAAAGAGAAAGTATACCGCAAAAAGCACTCAGATATGCAAAAAAGTACAAATTTATTAGTAAACACGTCACATAAAATACATATGTAGCCAGGTCCCCCTCTGCCCGTCGCCCTCCCTCACCTGGCTGGCGATCGCGGGTGCCGCCAAGCCCAAGGGCGGACCCATCGGTGATTGCCAGGGTGAGCGGCAGACGGGAACTGGAGCGGAGGTTGCCGGGGACGCGAGCGGCTGGTTGTCAGGGCCGCGGGCGCGTCGCTAGGGCTCCGGCGGGTCCCGGTGCAGGGCGCCAACTTAGGGAATTGCGCACGCATGCGCAGTGGGGATTTCGGCGCGGGGACCAGCAGGGAAATTCGCGCATGCGCAGTGCTTAGGCGCTAACGCTAGCCAACCAGGGAAGGCTCTTGGAAGGGACTACAAGTCCCATGAGCCTCAGCAGCGCCCCATGTGATGCCAGGGAGCCAATAGGGCTGAAGGATTGCCCTGCAGACCTAAAGAGATACATTTCGCGTGCTGAGCCCACGCTAGTCAGTCAGTGCCAGGAGCAGCCAGGGGAAGGAGGTAGGGTGCAGGAATCAGTGACTCCCTGCACTAGGCCTGCAGACCCCATGGCCCAAAATAGCCCTGAGACACCCAGTAGAGTGAGTTGTGTCAGGGACAGGCCCCAGGTTAGGGACCCTGCCCCTTACTATTCAGAGCCAGTTAGGGACCCAGCGGACGCGGCACGTTCGTCTAGAGGTTTGGGCTGAGACCTTCACGGTTGCTGCAGCATTCATCCGGTTGGGATCGCCCCGGACGGTAGTTCCTGTAGTCATCCGGGTGGGATCACCCCGGACAGCAGTTCCTGTGTTCAGCCGACATCAGAATCCTTTGTGAAGTTCCTTGGCAGGCCCGGGCACCGGAGTGCCTGGCAGGTAACAATCTACAAGTGCACCAACGAGTCATATCACATTCACACGGGACATAGTGGCTGCGAAGTCACACATATCTATCTCACTTGAGGGTGGGGTGATACTGTGTGGGGGTACTGGACACTGGGTGGGATCATCCGGTGGAGGTGCAGGTGGAGGTAGCGTCCTACGAGACGCATTAGTTAGTGTCTCCTCTAGGGAGGGACACCTGTTGATTTGTTGATTGTGATGCATGAGTACGGTCACACTAGTAAATGCATTATTGTTATCCATACTGTGTGTTGAGTGATATATATTGTCCTGCGAGGAACCACTCCCCCTCTGGTGGGAGCCATTGCAGGTGGAGGCGCTGCACCGGGTACAGGGTTACTCATATTATACTTGCCCCAGGTTTCCCGTGGCGGAAGCTCAGCCCTCCTGTGAGCCTAACAGGTAAAGCACCACACCAGGTAACATTAGGTTCCCCTTTCATACTCCATATATGCGATTGGGTGGGGAATACCCGTTACATATAATTAAAACAATCTCTAATACCTCTGAAGTAAATATATAGTCACAATACTACCGTTTATAGAGAATAGGACCACTAATTGATACGATATGTAGCTTGAGAATGATAATGGAATTTACAAAAATATAGAGGTGATGAGGCATGCATCCCTTATGAAAATTCACTTAATTTCCCTGTGTAAATGGCAAGCTCTGGTTAACAGGGATTTAGTACGATATAAAATCTGCCCTGCAGTTCTCTTCATACACTGTCAGCGGGTTTTACTCTTCATCTTAAATTACATTTACTGTTAGTTATTTGTTCTTTGTCTACTTGAATATTTATCAGGCCATTGCATTGCTTTGTTTGTGTAATATATTATTTTACATTTCGTTACCATTGTGTCAAGTAATTAGGATTATGAATCGCCCACAGTTGTCCTGTATCTGCAAGCCTTGGGATACAATGTAATGTATTTCACAATGACATTAATATTACACTTAACTTTAAACAAGGTTTTAAAAAAAAATATATATAAATAGTGTATTGATGTAAGTGGTTTTCAACATAGCATCATCCTCTTATACTTACATGTAAATTAGAATATTTATTTCTGCGTACTTCTAAAATACTTAAAATGGAATAAAAGTTCCTGGCTGTGTTTCCATATCTGTTTTATTTGTGTGGTATTTTGTAAGAACAACATATATCTGAGATATGCAGTTAATGTGCTAAATCTGCCATAAAATACTGGGTTTTAATAGTGACATACAAGCAATGGGGGAGCGTGGGATTAGAAAAACATTTGACAATAAAAAACAATAAAATACAATAAAATTAATGTGGTTACAACAATATTGCTGGGGGTTGGTGAAAATATTAAATACACTTACACGGCCATGTGCAAGCGGACACGGTAATGTGGTTTCTTTAAGCAATTCCAGTCACTCCCAACAACAGGTAATGGTGGTTTAGAGGGTTTTGAAATAAATATATAAATATATCTGTACTCACACGGCCATGTGTGAGTCCTTGCAGGAAATTGGTAACTTTGGGGTTAAATTAACCCATCTGCATCTCCCCCCAGTGTAGACTCTTCTTTGTTTGCAACCAACGTGGGATTCTAACTCCAGTCTTGGGCATCAGATGGGGACTCTCCCCAGTGGTGGTAGTAGGGGGGGAGTAGGTAGAGAAAGTGAGGCACGTTGTCAGTGGGGTTTAAAACACATTTATTAGTTTTAAAAGCAATTGGTACAACAAGACTCACATACATACATAGTGGTTGGACCCCTGGCCTCCTCGTGCAGTCCAGGATACAGTTTAAGCAGCCGTTATTGCCAATCACGCGTCCGTGATGCAGGAGGGAAAGAAAAAAAAACTTTTTCTCCTTATCTGCAATGGCTGCCTGGTTGATCCGGCTACGGGAGCCACGTTGGGCCAAATTCAGCAGGAACTTTAGAGCTACGCGTTTCGTCGAATCATCGACTTCCTCAGGCTCATATTCTGACGTGGAGGGGGTCTCTGAGTTTTATAAACCCCCTGTGTAATCAAAGTCTAATTGGGGCGGGCTGTGTTTAATAAAGCCCTAATTACAAAGTTTTTTTTTTTTTTTTTTTTTATGTTTTTTTTATTTTATTTTTTTATAAACGAGATTTACATAATTCATGTTCTGTAATCACACTGTCTTGCCTTTTAGAATTGGTTTAAGTTAAAACATTCTTGTATACTTAAATTAATATCCCTAACCATCAGGGGTTAATAGATGACTGCAATAAAATACATACTTGTTGATTATTTAATGAGATAATTTTATCAGAGTATTGTCAAATTTATTTGTAAACTTCACACACATTTAAACAATTTTATACAAATTCTACTAAAATTAAAATTCACAGGTATTTTGGTTTTAAGACCTCCAATGGGGTCCATCTAATCATATGTCAGAATTGGTCATCTGGTGATAATAGTTCAAAGTGTACTTGCTCCTTGAACCTGAACATTTAGATAAAAAATTCTTACCATGTAGATTTATAAACACATATAAATTAGTTAGAACATTTTGGCTATCAAAAGTGCCCAAATCCTTTAATATAAAAAGTAAATTACCCATCCCCGTCAGGGTTATACATTGGTTAAAAAACAATTATAAATGGATCATACGCAATATGTTCCATTTTAAAAATTAATCACTTTTGTAATAGTCGCACAAAAGGGGAGAGGGGAAATACAATCAAACCCACATCTAATTGTATTTCCCCTCTCCCCTTCTTCTTTTACAGTTCCATTCATTTACAGTTCCATTCTGTTACAGCTCCCTTTAGTTCCCTAGATTTTCTTTGTCCAGCGTCAGTTCCCTTTTTAGTTTTAGTTTTTAGTTGTCAGTCTTGTTTTTAGATTTTTAGTTCATAGCTTTTAGATTTAGAATGATAATAATATTTTGTGCGACTATTACAAAAGTGATTAAAAAAACTGGGGAGAGTCCCCATCTGATGCCCAAGACTGGAGTTAGAATCCCACGTTGGTTGCAAACAAAGAAGAGTCTACACTGGGGGGAGATGCAGATGGGTTAATTTAACCCCAAAGTTACCAATTTCCTGCAAGGACTCACACATGGCCGTGTGAGTACAGATATATTTATATATTTATTTCAAAACCCTCTAAACCACCATTACCTGTTGTTGGGAGTGACTGGAATTGCTTAAAGAAACCACATTACCGTGTCCGCTTGCACATGGCCGTGTAAGTGTATTTAATATTTTCACCAACCCCCAGCAATATTGTTGTAACCACATTAATTTTATTGTATTTTATTGTTTTTTATTGTCAAATGTTTTTCTAATCCCACGCTCCCCCATTGCTTGTATGTCTCTATATCTTTAAAAGGGTTCCGGATTAACCCTTCCCTGGGGTTGCAGCAGAGGGGAACTCCATGCTGGCTCAAAGCATCTGTCATAGAGCCGTGGTCTAACTTACTGCCACATTGTAAGCACACCTCATATATTAAGCTTAAGGTAAGCGCCAGGTTTTTTCCTATTGTCTCTGGGTTTTAATAGTGAAATATTTCAACATAGTAATAAATGTGCAATAAGCAGGTAGATATAAAGGCACATCAGCCATGTACAATTATTCAAGAACATACAGTACACATGGTGACAATCAATGTAGTTACAGATGTAGCAGACATTATTGCTCATTGTAGCGGGACACAGACAATGCAGGAGCAAACACCATTATGTCTGCATTAGCTGCATGTGAAAAAGGGGCAGGATGAATGTACTATTGCACACGCCAGCACGTTAACTAACATCAGCTTTATCTGTAGTAAAGCATCATGGTTTCATTAAAACCTCAGTAAGTATTTGAAGCTATTCTAGTAGGTTTGATGAGTTTGCTGCTACATCGCAAGGTTTGTCATGTTCCCGTCGAACAGTTTGTCATTTGAGTTATGACGGTATTCAGAAAGAATCTGAATCCCTCTCCAACCTTGTGATAGGAAAATGCCAAAACCGTATGACGTAGCAGCAAAGTCATCTCAGATTTTGTCCAAGTTCTCCCGCTTGCGGTTTTCTCGCAATCTGGGCTGCACAGGGAGACCCGCCTCTCCCTGCACAGCTCACAGGAGATCGCAGTGTTCTTATTAAAATGTGAATACTAGTGTGTGGGAGCAGGGGGTCTCCGGAGCCGATATTAATGTGTAGGGGGTCTCCAGAGACTCCCTGCTTCGATCCGATGCAGGAAAAATTCATTTTTTTCCTTAGCCCTGCTTTGTGATCACTTCTTGCCCACCTTGGGTGACAAGAGGAATCTTTGATAAAATCGCAATTCCAGAGCTCTGATTATCTCATCGGAGCTACTAGATTAGCATGAGTTTATGAAAAATGTGAGTTGGGGCTGTTTTGCAGCTCTCGCACGATATGTTTGGCCAAGAGACAGAAATAGTGAACAAATACCTTCCCCACATGATTTAACCAACTCATCGAAGCTTTCTGAATAGCTACTGTACCTAGCAAAATTTGGCGAGAACTGCTCAAAATCCTAGATGAGTTCATTATCGAAGCTACTAGAATAGGCCCCTTAGTCTTATGCTCAGAGGATGGTAGCCCAGAGAAAATAAAACTAGTCAAGATAAAAGTAACAATGGCAACTGGCAGCCATTGAACTGGAAATGTAAAATGACAATTACAATGCTACAAAAGTATTATATGGAATCATATTGGTCATAAAACGTCACAGTACAGTAGGGCCCCACTTTACAGCGCTCCGCTTTATGGTGTTCCGCTCATACAGCGCTTCCCAATGTATACCCATATTCATTAGGTTCGGTGCTTGTTCCGTTTTTCCGGCGATTTTCGGCATGACGCGCACAGCAGCAAAGTATCCGACTGTCACTAAACAACAGTTTTAGTGCTTGCGCAACTCCTTGTCAGATGCCATTTGTCAGCGAAACAGTCGGTTTACAGCTCTGTATCTCTGTTTTCAAAGGTACAATACAGTACAGTAGGGCCCCGCTTTACGGCGATTTCCGCTTTACGGCGGTGGCCTGGAACGGAACCTGCTGTATGAGCGGGACCCTGCTGTATATCTAAATTGTCTTTGTGACAGCAGAGGGTATTATCTGAATGATATAGCTACTATATAGTCTTACTTTCCCCCCTCTCATCGCCATACACTCCCATACAAGTCCCTATGCTTGGTACCCATCTACTTGGATGTAAGATGTGCAACATAGACCTTCAAACCCACCCTCTCTCCCAAACATACAGTACATTCAGTTCCTTTCCAGTTAGATTGTAGTTCCCATGGAGAAAGGACATTTTTATTCCTTTTCTTGACCCACTGTTCATTTGATAAATCAATAAATATTGATGCATATTAAAAAATAAAACATGATATGGCTGCACAAACATATCATAATATCGAATCATTCATTGACAATCCCAAATCAAGCAGATTTGGGTGATTTCCAACTTGTGTGAATTTGTGAACTTTCTTCCAGTGTAGGCCTTAAATGAATTATATGTAATTAGAAGGATAACCTTAAAAATTAGTTAGACCTAGTTATTTCAACCTAGAAATATGGAAGAATTGCTACACAAATACCTTTACATAACTGTGGCATAACATAAAAAACACATTTCTTAGTAACAACTTCAAATTGATCTCACTGCGCTACCCAAACCACATGATTTAAATGTATTATATTTTACTTGTGTACCAGTTTCTTCTTTTTATTT
This sequence comes from Ascaphus truei, assembly GCF_040206685.1. Taxonomy (NCBI): domain Eukaryota; kingdom Metazoa; phylum Chordata; class Amphibia; order Anura; family Ascaphidae; genus Ascaphus; species Ascaphus truei. The sequence goes on from NC_134486.1 coordinate 326,307,024, forward strand.
TTTTGTTTTAAGTCAATAGTTGTAATTTTTTGTATGTTCTGTTTACAATTTTGTTGTTCTTTATTTTTAAATTGTTCATTGTTCTGTATATAAATTAAAAAAAATCTGAACTAAAAACATTTGCTGAACAGCATTCCACTCTGGCTATTTTTCTAATTTCCCTATAAGTAAAAACAAATAGCAAAAAAACAAACAAACACTGGATGCACCAGATTATATTCTAAAACGTTTATTTGTAGCCATATTTTCTGGATTTTAAACGTGATCTGTCAGGGATTTGTATTTCTCTATAAGGAGATTTGAAATAGGTCTCGTCCTGTCCTCCAGAAGCACAGATTTATTTATACTTCAACAATTTAGGAACTAGTGACAGTGATTGACTGTACAAAAGAGGCAAGTTTTCCCATACTGTACTTCCCAAATGTAATGAGATAATAATTTGACAATAAATAAATAAAAACAAAACCACGCGTAATGAACCGGACAATACTATATTCAAATGGAATATCTCTGATCCTTATTAACAAAGCAAATAAACAAACGAGAATGCAAACGTTTTCTCACAATTGGAAATATCTAATCTTGGAACAAACAAACTAACACAAAGCCTGAATTATATTTCAACTTAAAACATTGGTTCCCACGACTCAGGAAAAAAGAGGATCACAGGAGAAATAAATGTGTCAATTTTCAACAAATATGGTATGGGAAGTTAGCAATCCTGTCAGCAAAATGTGTAGCCGGTTAACTTATCTACTATTTATTTTTATTTGATTTTGGACCAAAAGAAAAAGGAAAAGTGCAAACCATTGCATTTAGATCTAGATGAAGGATGCATTGTTTTTCCATATTTGAAAACCTTTCTTCTGCCAAATATTGTTCTGCTAACGTTCACATTTCTAACTGATCCCAATGAAAATGAACGTTTTCCCAAAATAAAATGATTGTTGACAAAAGACTAGCACATAATTGTAAAAACCCGTTTAGATATGTATGTCCTGTTTGACATACTGGGGGTTATGCAGAAAGCAGTGATAAGTGTTTTTAAGTGAGATAAACGCCTTTATTTCTCAATATTGTGTGCAGCGCGATTCACAAAGCAGTGATAACACTGCAGTATCGCCCTTAAAAGGCTTATTATCACCAAAACACAGTCATTGCTAAAAAAATTGCGCCATAAATTGCACCATAAACCATTTATATCACTTAAAAACACTTATCACTGCTTTGTGCATAACCCCCACTGTCTCTGATATTGTCAAGATAAATTATATGTAGACTGTATGTGTAATTTATTTTTACATTTTCTTAAAGTTATATTTGTAATGCTACAGGAGGAGTTGCATTGTTAGAAAATCAGCCATCAGCTAGCCACTTGTTAAAGTGCAGTAAAGCTATTTGCGTTCTTGTACTTGCATGATCCTGAAAGATAGATGTTCGCATTTATGTACTTTTAGTTTTACAAGCCATGTGCTATTGGAGAAGAAAATAAGTGGTGATTTTTCCCGCTGCCTTCATCATTTTTTTGTTAGCTATTTTCCACATAGCTGTTAGAAAACAGCTTTTATGTTGTAAAAATGCTTGTTATACTGTAGTTAACGTGTGGTGATACAAGAAATCGCTAATCTATTACTTGTATAAAAAGATTTTATTTCATATGTACAGTATGCCTAATTTGTTTTAATGTCGGCATGTATGCCACATTAGAACATGTTAGGTAAATCCTTAAAAAATACTTTAGTATTCTAAAAAAACAAACAAAATAAAACAAATGGAAAGAAGAAAAAGCAGTACTCTACCTGTACATTAGCAAGTTTTATCAAATGTCAATTATATATTGCTTCACAGTTGGGAAACACTTGTTTTAAGCAGCAATACTTTCCTTAGATCTTGCAGCCCTCATCCTCCCTCCCCCCTCGAACTGAGCCACACAACCTGAGATATACAGTAAATAGATTTTGTCTAGTTCTGACTACTAAATCATAAAGTAATATACTCTTAGTACTATGTCAATAACGGATGACCAGTGCATACATGGATATAGTGCATGTACATTGAAGATTCTACTCCTCCGTCGGATAGAAAACATCGGGGTATTTGCTAAGTGTTCGTTGTCATCGGTTCTTGTCCAGTTAGATCTGTATATGTTTCTAATGTGGGGATTATCTAACATCCGATATCTGATCCAAATCTATATTCAATTGTATGTATTAGTCATAAATGTATTTTATACTGCATTTTCTTATTGCATTGTTATACAGAATGTCTCGGTCATAAAGTGATCTAAACGTCATATATAGGTCAGTATTGTACAAATTATATGACTAATTATGACAATTTACCCACCATGTACTGATAATTCAATAATGAGTGGTTTTGAATGGCATAAATAGCCAGACTGTAGCACTTAACACAAACCCTGATGAAGAGACCCGCAATACATCGTCTCGAAACGCGTAGGATTTGTGGCACCACGCGGACACCGTACCTGGAGAAGATTGTGGTGACGGCACTGGGACAGGCTGGTCGGCAGCGAATCGGAGGAGTCAGAGCTGTGCGACCTACAAGTTGGATGTGAAGACCATTGACGGATCCCATAGCAGAGCGCAGTGTGAATCACATAGTAAGGGTTATGTCTTAGTTACTTTTTGTAAGTAGGATTCCAATTTTTCTATCCCACGGAGTAGTAGAATCTTCAATGTACATGCACTATATCCATATATGCGCTGGTCATCCGTTATTGACAGAGTGCTAAGAGCATGTTGTTTATTTATTTTATGATAGATTGTAATATGCAGTCTTTTTTATATCTTCCATTAGAGTATTACATTTGTATTTTTATACATATACTATCTCTGTCGTCCCCTGATTATAGTTTGTTACAACCACCTATTATTTACATCCAAAGATGTATATACATACATAGTGGCACGTTTTTTGTTCTTTTGTCTTCCTTATCCTGAGGTTTATTGATTCATAAGAACTTCATCTGCTCCTTCACTGGAAAAAGAACTTTAAGAACTTTTTCTTCCCTGCTATCCAAGCGCCAGAAAGGTCTGTCATTTACAGTTATTCCAACTGGTTGCCAGATAGCCAGCAAGACTTTTCAGGCAGCTTTATTGGACCTCAATACACGGGACATTTCACTTTATATGCTTTATTTTTTATAACTTTGTATTGTTAAATGCATGTATAGTATCACTAGCGCTTTTAAAAAAAACGAATTTAGCACACATAAAGTAATATGGCAGCGAGGTCGCCCAACTGGAAACCGTGATGTCATCTCCCGAGGATGTTGAGGCCTGTTGGTATATTGTGCCTACAAGTCTCTTTATGGGAAATTTAAATATCTCAGCAACCATCAAGTCTCTGCAGTATAGTGATTTAATGCCAGATCAAACAATGCAAAAAAGACAAGAGAAATCGAGCAGATTTGAGTACTGCTTTCCACTCTTCTCTGCCCTTGGTCCGCCGGCACACGGACTTCAGTAATTTACACCATGTGATTGCTTGAGGAGTGATCACATGGCTGCACCTGCCAAGGGTACTCCAAGGGAACAGTCAGCATGGTCATGCCCTAGAACAGGGGTGCGCAAACCATTGGAGCTGCGCCCCCCTCCCCCACCCCTGCTTGCTCCCCCCGGTGCTCGCACCCCCCTTACCTCGTTTTCCAGCATCAAATGATCCCGCGGGGTCATGTGACGTAATGTTGTGACCCTGCAGCGTCATTTGCCATGGTGACACCTCACACCACGCATCTGAATCCCGGTAAGTGAGTTACAGAGGCCTAACACGATCCCCATGCATTTAATTTAAATGCCTTGGGGAAGATCACGGGGCCTCTGCAACTGCCCGGGCCTCCCCCCCCAGTTTGCGCACCCCTGCCCTAGAAAACAAGATTTTGAATGATGATGTACCTGAGATCAATATCGCCTCTGGCGTACTAGGGCCCATGACTAGGTATAGGGCAATGGAAAGAAAAAAAACAGTAGCAGATCATTTTGACCCCAGCCATGTCACTTGATTTTTGTGGCTATTTAGTTACTATGTCAACTGCAGAATGCAATGGCAGTTATATACCCAAGCCACTATGTCTCTGAGATATATATTAAATAATTTTAGCTCCTTCAGCGATGGAATGCGTTTCTGTGATGCACTGTTTTGGCACTGAAAGGATAATCTATCCGTATGTAATGCTAAATAGGATTAGGTCAAATAGACTACATTTTTCAAGTCTGTCATAAATAAGAAGACTTCTTCACACCACATTAGGATTCTGTGCTTTAAAGAAATGTTTTGCATTAACAAGGGAATCAGCTGTTACAACAGTTTGCTTGGTTCAACACCATATCCAGACTCGAAGGAAATACCACACATTCTTCTACAGAAAGTAGATTTAGTCACGCTTTGTACTCAAGCAGCTTAATAAGAGACCAAATGAATTATTTGCTGGTTACTGATTTTCTTTTTTTATGCAACTGCTTGACACTTGTTTTCATAGCATTCTAAGCATTTAAACAATAGCTATTTCCCATGTATAATATTGTACATCTCACTGCTATATTAAAATATATTAGATGAAAGAGAAAAAGTATAATATGATAACTCTACCACTTTCCAATGTATGGGATGACTACTGCCTATCTTATATTATTGAAATAATTTACACATATCTTGGTTTTCACACAATAATGTCTCTTGATCTACATGCCTCTCTTTTTCTCTGCTGATCTCGCACTTCTAACCCCATACCTCGGCTAAAGTGACACACACATATGCTGCATTCCTGCATTCGTACCTATGAACGCCTCTGGAGGAAATACTCATACTCAGGCAGACTTCCGTCCCTTCAAATGTATCCTATCCTGTTTCAACTCTGCCCTCTCCCTGGCTAAACCAACTTACTTTTCTTCACTAATCAACACTAACAAGTCTAACCCACATCTCCTCTTCTCTGCCTTTGGCTAGGTCCCTGGTGGTGACGGCGGTGCGTCCTACCAAGAGTGGTAGGCTCCAGTGTCTCCTTGCATTTTGGCTCACGCAGAGTGGTGACATGTCAGCCAGCAGGGGATACAACATGATTCTGCACCTCTTCCTATCTCTCCTTCTGCCTTGCTTAATTCTTCTTCCGCTGTAACAAAGTGGATGTATCACTGCTGATCTCCTCTTCTCCCTTGCCCTCAAGACCCCATTACCTCCCATCTCCTCAAGCCTCTTGCTTCTACTCAAATCCCTACTCTCACATATATTTTAAACTCCTCCCTCTACTATGGTACATTTCCCTCCTCCTTCAAACACGCAAAAGTTATACCCTTACTCAAAAACAACAAGTTTGACAAAACCTGTCTCTAATCATCGCCCTCCCTCTTGCTGTTGGCAGCGCAATCATACACCCAGTATCACAAGCACGCTGCCTAGGTGTCACACTTGACTCCTCCCTCACATTCTCCGCTCACATTCACAATGTAGCTAAAAACTGTCGTTTTTTTCCTCCATAACATTGCAAAAACACGCCCTTTCCTCTGTCGCTCTACTGCTAAAACTCAGACACAGGGCCTCATTCTCTCCTGTCTCCACTATTGTAACCTTCTGCTGTCCGGCCTCTCACCTGTCTCCCCTTCAATCTATCGTAAACGCTGCTGCTAGAATCACTTTACTCTCTCCTAAATCTCTCTGCGTCTCTCCCGCTGAAATCCCTCTCCTGGCTTCCTATCAAATCCCGTATCGTACACACTTTTCTCCTCCTCACTTTTAAGGCTATATACTCTTCTGCCCCTCCTTACATCTCAGCCCCAATTTCTCGCTATACTGTACACCTGCCCGACTCTTGCGTTCAACTCAAGGATTTCTTCTGTGTATCCCTTTTGTATCTAAAGCCCTCTCCCACCTACAGTAAAACCTTTCTCACTCACTGCCCCACACCTCTGTGTGCCCTCCCCCTCAATATCAGACACACCCCCTCTCTAAACACCCATCTTAAAACACACCTCTTTAACAAAGCATATCGGTGGCTGAATGGCTGCTACTATACACCTCATACATCGACCTTGGCCCCTTGCAGGCACACTTACAGAACACCCCCCTACTGTCTCTGTACATTCTTCCTACTTACCACTTAGATTGTAAGCTCTTCAGGGTAGGGACTCCTTTTTTCTAATGTTACTTTTATATCTCAAGCGCTTTTTCCATTATGTATTATATTATTATGTCACGTGTATTACTGGTGTGAAGCCCTATTTACATAGATGGCGCTATCATGGGCGTCCGCAGAATTTTTTTCAGGGAGGGAGGGGGCATATTTTTAACGGCCAGTGCCTGGCGTAAAAGTGGTGGTGAGTGCACTGTGGCGAGCGAGCCCGACCAGCATAAGGGGGGTTTTCCCCCCCGAGAAAGTTTTGTAAAAGAGAGTGGGCAAATGGTGCATTTTCAAGCAAATTTGAGAAAGCTTGAAGGTTAATAAAGAAATTGTGAAAGTGTAGTTATGACATCAAAAAAGAGCAGCTACTCAGGGTTGCAGAAACTGGTGGGTGCCTGGAGGACTTGCCATGTCACTCTGGCGCTTAAGTGCAGAAATTCCAGCCGTACTACTACTTTTTAAGGCTGCTTCTCTGCGCAGGATCCTCCGACATGATGTGTGCCAGGTGGGGCACAAGAAAAAGAAATGGGGATCATTAAATACTCTGCTCATCACCGGGCTGGCGGTATTGAATAAACTATGGAATGTAGATGAGCTGCAGGGAGTTGAAAAATCCCTTTAAAGTTCTCCTGCTAGAAGATCCAAGCTTTCCTTGCATAATGCATAGTTATATTGGTAAGATGAGATTTGTGAACTTCAAATAACTCACCTACAATGCACTATTTATTGAATACAGCCCTATATGCAGTAATAGAAACTTGAAAAAGGAAAAGTGTAAGTGTGTAGCACACAGTGTGGGTGAGTAAATATACTTCTAATCAAAAAAGACCCTTCAGTACTGCAAAACCAACTCTTTTTCAAACAAGCAAGGAAAACAGAATGTTTTCTTTATATAACCCTCACCCAATAGGGTTTCCCCTTGGTGGCATGCTTCATCATTAGGTCATCATTAGGTCCATCCCGTTCCGCTGCGGAACGAGGCGTGCTGCGACCTACGAGCTATGTGGGAGCACTTATTAGTATGACTGTACACACACACACACACACAAAATATATATACTGTAGTGCCAGATTTCACTTGCCACAGCACTAGATTGCACCCACAGCAGCAGATTGCACCCAAAACACTTGCCACACAGCACCAGTTATAACCCCACAGCACTTGCCTTAGCATTGGATGACATCCACATCATTCACCAGATATAATCCTACATCTTCCGCTCCCCCGTTTTTCTGAGTGCTTGCTTTCCCTGGTTTTTCACTGTCTGCTTCTCCTTATTTTTTCAACAACACACAAGACACAGTGCAGGGTTTTTCTATCATGTGCTCCCTCTCTCTCCCCATCTTTCTTTTTCCATCCATAGTAGCATCATGCTCCTTTGTCTCTCTTTTGCTGTATCTATTTTACTTTTACTCTCTCTCGCTGCTCTCTCACTCTCACCCTGCCCCTGTCTTGCTTTTTCCATAATATTTCTTCATTATCTCAGAATCTTTCTCACACTCTATATTCAGCTCAGCTTAATAAATAGCCACCATGATGCATGTGGTGGCACTGGCACCCAGCGAAACGTCGTGTTGTCTTTGTACTCTAATTTTCAAATTGTTGCCAATTCCAACTGAGGTTCAGTTACCAATGATGAGTGGACTTGTTGGCACCGGCGCCACCGCAGCAGCGCAATGGCGGGCCCGACCGCGGCACAGATTGATCCCGACTTGGGAGTGAGGCGGCTCTCATTGGTAGGTAGTGCTACCAATGAGAGCCGCCTCACTCCCGAGTGCTACCAATGACAGTGCGCTGCGCTTCCTCCTGCATAGCAGCGTAGGCGCCAGGGGGACCCACCCACCTTCGTTCCTGTCCTACCGGAGTCTGTTTTAGGTGTTTATAGCGCCGTTAACGTACTGTATGTAGTGGTGGGATTCAACATTTTTAGCAAAAGTTCTCTCTCACCAGGGGGGAGGGGGAAGAGAGATGGGGGGGAGAGAGAGCCGGGGAGGGGGGGAGAGAGAGCCAAGGGGGTGGAGAATGATGGGGGGGAGTGAGCCGGGGGTGGAGAATGAGGGGGAGAGAGAGAGCCGGGGGGGGGGGAGAGAGCCAGGGGGAAGAGAGAGAGCTGGGGGGGGGAGAGAGAGAGAGCCGCGGGAGATGTTTTGTGTTTATGTTTTATTCAGTTGAACAGGACTGCACATGGGGGGGGGGAGAGTCCAGAGCCCAATTCACACCTCTCCCAGACCACCTCATATCTCTCCCAGCCCCCTTCAAATCTCACATCTCTCTCAGCCTCCTCACATCTCTCCCAGCCCCTCTCACATCTCTCCCAGCCCCCCTCACATCTCTCCCAGTCCCCCTAACCCCCCCTCACATTTCTCCCAGCCCACCTCACATCTCTCCCAGCCCCCCTCACATCTCTCCCAGCCCCCCTCACATCTCTCCCAGCCCCCCTCACATCTCTCCCAGCCCCCCCCAGCCCCCCCTCACATTTCTCCCAGCCCCCCTCACATTTCTTCAAGCCCCCCCTCACATATCTCCCAGCCCCCCTCACATCTCTCCCAGACCCCCTCACATCTCTCCCAGACCCCTCACATCTCACATCTCTCTCAGCCTCCTCACAACTCAACCAGCCCCCTCACATCTCTCACAGCCCACCACATCTCTCCCAGCACCCTAACATCTCTCCCAGCCCCCCTCACATCTCTCCCAGCCCCCCTCACATTTCTCCCAGCACCCTCACATCTCTCTCAGCCTCCTCACATCTCCCCCAGACCTCCTCACATCTCCCCCAGACCTCCTCACATCTCACCCAGTCCCCCTCACATCTCTGTCAGCCTCCTCACATCTCACCCAGCCCCCTCACATCTCTCCCAGCCCCCCAGCCCCCTACATCTCTTCCAGCCCCACTCACATCTCTCCCAGCCCCCTCACATCTCTCCGAGCCCCCAAGCCCCCCTACATCCCTTCCAGCCCCCATCACATCTCTCCCAGCCCCCCTCACATTTCTCCCAGCCCCCCTCATATTTCTCCCAGCCCCCCTCATATTTTTCCCAGCCCCCCTCACATCTCTCCCAGCCCACTCACATCTCTCCCAGCCCCCTAACATCTCTCCCAGCCCCCCTCACATCTCTCCCAGCCCCCCTCACATCTCTCCCAGCCCCCCCAGCCCCCACTCACATTTCTCCCAGCTCCCCCTCACATCTCTCCCAGCCCCTCTCACATCTCTCCCAGCCCCCCTCACATCTCTCCCAGCCCCCCCAGCCCCCCCTCACATTTCTACCAGCCCCCCCTCACATTTCTCCCAGCCCCCCTCACATTTCTCCCAACCCCCCCTCAAATCTCTCCCAGCCCCCTAACATCTCTCCTAGCCCCCCTCACATCTCTCTCAGCCCCCTCACATCTCTTCCAGCCCCCCTCACATCTCTCCCAGTCCTCCCAGCCCCCCCTCACATTTCTCCCAGCCCCCCCTCCCATTTCTCCCAGCCCCCCTCACATTTCTCCCAGCCCCCCCTCACATCTCTCCTAGCCCGCCTCACATCTCTCTCAGCCCCCTCACATCTCTCCCAGCCCCCCTCACATCTCACATCTCTCTCAGCCTCCTCACATCTCTCCCAGACCCCCTCACATCTCTCCCAGCCCCCTCACATCTCTCCTAGCCCCCCTCATATCTCTTCCAGCCCCCCCTCACATCTCTCCTAGCCCCCCTCACATCTTTCCCAGCCCCCCTCACATCTCTCCCAGACCCTCACATCTTACATCTCTCTCAGCCTCCTCACATCTCACCCAGCCCCCTCACATCTCTCCCAGCCCCCCTCACATCTCTCCCAGCCCCCTCACATCTCTCCCAGCGCCCCCTCACATTTCTCCCAGCCACCCTCACATCTCTCCCAGCCCACCCTCACATCTTTCCCAGCCCCCCTCACATCTCTCCCAGCCCCCCTCACATTTCTCCCAGCCCCCTCACAGCTCACATCTCTCTCAGCCTCCTCACATCTCACCCAGCCCCCTCACATCTCACATCTTTCCCAGCCTCCTCACATCTCACCCAGCCCCCTCACATCTCTCCCAGCCCCCTCATATCTCTCCCAGCCCCCCTCACATCTCTCCCAGCCCCCCTCACATCTCTCCCAGCCCCCCTCACATCTTTCCCAGCCCCCCTCACATCTCACCCAGCCCCCCTCACATCTCTCCCAGCCCCCTCACATCTCTCCCAGCCCCTCAGCCCCCCTCACATTTCTCCCAGCCCCCCTCACATCTCTCCCAGCCCCCCTCACATCTCTCCCAGGCCCCCCAGCCCCCCCTCACATTTCTCCCAGCCCCCCTCACATTTCTCCCAGCCCCCCCTCACATTTCTCCCAGCCCCCCTCACATCTCTACCAGCCCCCTAACATCTCTCCCAGCCCCCCTCACATCTCTCCCAGCCCCCTCACATCTCTCCAAGCCCCCCTCACATCTCTCCCAGCCGCCCTCACATCTCTCCCAGCCCCCCTCACATCTCACCCAGCCCCCCTCACATCTCTCCCAGCCCCCCTCACATCTCTCCCAGCCCCTCAGCCCCCCTCACATTTCTCCCAGCACCCTCACATCTCTCTCAGCCTCCTCACATCTCCCCCAGACCTCCTCACATCTCCCCCAGACCTCCTCACATCTCACCCAGTCCCCCTCACATCTCTCTCAGCCGCCTCACATCTCACCCAGCCCCCTCACATCTCTCCCAGCCCCCCTCACATCTCTCCCAGCCCCCCAGCCCCCTACATCTCTTCCAGCCCCACTCACATCTCTCCCAGCCCCCCTCACATCTCTCCGAGCCCCCAAGCCCCCCTACATCCCTTCCAGCCCCCATCACATCTCTCCCAGCCCCCCTCACATTTCTCCCAGCCCCCCTCATATTTCTCCCAGCCCCCCTCATATTTCTCCCAGCCCCCCTCACATCTCTCCCAGCCCACTCACATCTCTCCCAGCCCCCTAACATCTCTCCCAGCCCCCCTCACATCTCTCCCAGCCCCCCTCACATCTCTCCCAGCCCCCCCAGCCCCCACTCACATTTCTCCCAGCTCCCCCTCACATCTCTCCCAGCCCCTCTCACATCTCTCCCAGCCCCCCTCACATCTCTCCCAGCCCCCCCAGCCCCCCTCACATTTCTACCAGCCCCCCCTCACATTTCTCCCAGCCCCCCTCACATTTCTCCCAACCCCCCCTCAAATCTCTCCCAGCCCCCTAACATCTCTCCTACCCCCCTCACATCTCTCCCAGCCCCCCTCACATCTCTCCCAGCCCCTCAGCCCCCCTCACATTTCTCCCAGCACCCTCACATCTCTCTCAGCCTCCTCACATCTCCCCCAGACCTCCTCACATCTCCCCCAGACCTCCTCACATCTCACCCAGTCCCCCTCACATCTCTCTCAGCCTCCTCACATCTCACCCAGCCCCCTCACATCTCTCCCAGCCCCCCTCACATCTCTCCCAGCCCCCCAGCCCCCTACATCTCTTCCAGCCCCACTCACATCTCTCCCAGCCCCCCTCACATCTCTCCGAGCCCCCAAGCCCCCCTACATCCCTTCCAGCCCCCATCACATCTCTCCCAGCCCCCCTCACATTTCTCCCAGCCCCCCTCATATTTCTCCCAGCCCCCCTCATATTTCTCCCAGCCCCCCTCACATCTCTCCCAGCCCACTCACATCTCTCCCAGCCCCCTAACATCTCTCCCAGCCCCCCTCACATCTCTCCCAGCCCCCCTCACATCTCTCCCAGCCCCCCCAGCCCCCACTCACATTTCTCCCAGCTCCCCCTCACATCTCTCCCAGCCCCTCTCACATCTCTCCCAGCCCCCCTCACATCTCTCCCAGCCCCCCCAGCCCCCCCAGCCCCCCCTCACATTTCTACCAGCCCCCCCTCACATTTCTCCCAGCCCCCCTCACATTTCTCCCAACCCCCCCTCAAATCTCTCCCAGCCCCCTAACATCTCTCCTAGCCCCCCTCACATCTCTCTCAGCCCCCTCACATCTCTTCCAGCCCCCCTCACATCTCTCCCAGTCCTCCCAGCCCCCCCTCACATTTCTCCCAGCCCCCCCTCCCATTTCTCCCAGCCCCCCTCACATTTCTCCCAGCCCCCCCTCACATCTCTCCTAGCCCGCCTCACATCTCTCTCAGCCCCCTCACATCTCTCCCAGCCCCCCTCACATCTCACATCTCTCTCAGCCTCCTCACATCTCTCCCAGACCCCCTCACATCTCTCCCAGCCCCCTCACATCTCTCCTAGCCCCCCTCATATCTCTTCCAGCCCCCCCTCACATCTCTCCTAGCCCACCTCACATCTTTCCCAGCCCCCCTCACATCTCTCCCAGACCCTCACATCTTACATCTCTCTCAGCCTCCTCACATCTCACCCAGCCCCCTCACATCTCTCCCAGCCCCCCTCACATCTCTCCCAGCCCCCTCACATCTCTCCCAGCGCCCCCTCACATTTCTCCCAGCCACACTCACATCTCTCCCAGCCCACCCTCACATCTTTCCCAGCCCCACTCACATCTCACCCAGCCCCCCTCACATCTCTCCCAGCCCCCCTCACATTTCTCCCAGCCCCCTCACAGCTCACATCTCTCTCAGCCTCCTCACATCTCACCCAGCCCCCTCACATCTCACATCTTTCCCAGCCTCCTCACATCTCACCCAGCCCCCTCACATCTCTCCCAGCCCCCCTCACATCTCTCCCAGCCCCCTCATATCTCTCCCAGCCCCCCTCACATCTCTCCCAGCCCCCCTCACATCTCTCCCAGCCCCCCTCACATCTTTCCCAGCCCCCCTCACATCTCACCCAGCCCCCCTCACATCTCTCCCAGCCCCCTCACATCTCTCCCAGCCCCTCAGCCCCCCTCACATTTCTCCCAGCCCCCTCACATCTCTCCCAGCCCCCCTCACATCTCTCCCAGGCCCCCCAGCCCCCCCTCACATTTCTCCCAGCCCCCCCTCACATTTCTCCCAGCCCCCCCTCACATTTCTCCCAGCCCCCCTCACATCTCTACCAGCCCCCTAACATCTCTCCCAGCCCCCCTCACATCTCTCCCTGACCCCTCACATCTCACATCTCTCCCAGCCTCCTCACATCTCACCCAGCCCCCTCACATTTCTCCCAGCCCCCCTCACATCTCTCCCAGCCCCCTCATATCTCTCCCAGCCCCCTCATATCTCTCCCAGACCCCTCACATCTCACATCTCTCCCAGCCCCCCTCACATCTCTCCCAGCCCCCTCACATCTCTCCCAGCCTCCTCACTTCTCACCCAGCCCCCTCACATCTCTCCCAGCCCCCCTCACATCTCTCCCAGCCCCCTCACATCTCTCCAAGCCCCCCTCACATCTCTCCCAGCCGCCCTCACATCTCTCCCAGCCCCCCTCACATCTCACCCAGCCCCCCTCACATCTCTCCCAGCCCCCCTCACATCTCTCCCAGCCCCTCAGCCCCCCTCACATTTCTCCCAGCCCCCCTCACATCTCTCCCAGCCCCCCTCACATCTCCCCCAGCCCCCCTCACATTTCTCCCAGCCCCCCTCATATTTCTCCCAGCCCCCCTCACATCTCTCCCAGCCCCCCTCACATCTCTCCCAGCCCCCCTCACATCTCTCTCAGCCCCCCTCACATTTCTCCCAGCCCCCTCACATCTCACATCTCTCTCAGCCCCCTCACATCTCTCCCAGCCACGCTCACATCTCTCCCAGCCCCCATCACATCTCTCCCAGACCCCTCACATATCTCCCTGCCCCCCTCACATCTCTCCCAGCCCCCTCACATCTCTCCCAGCCCCCTCACATCTCTCCCAGCCTCCCTCACATCTCTCCCAGCCCCCCTCACATCTCTCCCAGCCCCCCTCACATCTCACCCAGCCCCCCTCACATCTCTCCTAGCCCCCCTCACATTTCTCCCAGCCCCCTCACATCTCACATCTCTCTCAGCCTCCTCACATCTCCCCCAGACCTCCTCACATCTCCCCCAGACCTCCTCACATCTCACCCAGTCCCCCTCACATCTCTCCCAGCCCTCCTCACATCTTTCCCAGCCCCCCTCAAATCTCACCCAGCCCCCCTCACATCTCTCCCAGCCCCCCTCACATCTCACCCAGCCCCTCACATCTCTCCCAGCCCCCCTCACATCTCTCCCAGCCCCCCTCTCATCTTTCACAGCCCCCCTCACATCTCTCCCAGACCCCCTCACATTTCTCCCAGCCCCCTCACATCTCACATCTCTCTCAGCCTCCTCACATCTCACCCAGCCCCCTCACATCTCTCCAAGCCCCCTCACATTTCTCCCAGCCCCGTCACATCTCACATCTCTCCCAGCCTCCCTCCATCTCTCCCAGCCCAATCACATCTCTCCCAACCCCCCCTCACATTTTTCCCAGCCCCTCTCACATCTCTCCCAGCACCCCTCACATCTGTCCCAGCCCCCTCACATTTCTCCCAGCCCCCCTCACATCTCACATCTCTCTCAGCCTCCTCACATCTCACCCACCCCCCTCACATCTCTCCCAGCCACCCCAGCCCCCCTCATATTTCTCCCAGCCCCCCACACTTCTCTCCCAGCCCCCCTCACATCTCTCCCAGCCCCCATCACATCTCTCCCAGCCCCCCCAGCCCCCTCAGCCCCCCTCACATTTCTCTCAGCCCCCCTCACATTTCTCTCAGCCCCCTCAAATTTCTCCCAGCCCCCCTCACATCTCTCCCAGCCCCCTAACATCTCTCCCAGCCCCCCTCACATCTCTCTCAGCCCCCCACACATCTCTCCCAGCTCCCCTCACATCTCACATCTCTCTCAGCTTCCTCACATCTCACCCAGCCCCCTCAAATCTGTCCCAGCTCCCCTCATATCTCTCCCAGCCCTCACATCTCACATCTCACCCAGCCCCCTCACATCTCTCCCAGCCTCCCTCACGTCTCTCCTAGCCCCCCTCACATCTCTCCCAGCCCCCTCACATCTCTCCCAGCCCCTCTCACATCTCTCCTAGCCCCCCTCACATCTCCCTCATCCTCCTCACATCTCATCCAGCCCCCTCAAATCTCTCCCAGCCCCCCTCACATCTCTCCCAGCCCCCCTCACATTTCTCCAAGCCCCCCTCACATCTCTCTCAACCCCCCCTCACATTTTTCCCAGCCCCCCTCACATCTCTCCCAGCCCCCCTCACATCTGTCCCAGCCCCCTCACATTTCTCCCAGCCTCCTCACAGCTCACATCTCTCTCAGCCTCCTCACATCTCACCCAGCCCCCTCACATCTTTCCAAGCCCCCCTCACATCTCTCCCAGCCCCCCTCACATCTCTCCCAGCCCCCCTCACATCTCTCCCAGCCCCCCTCACATCTCTCCTAGCCCCTCTCACATCTCTCCCAGCCCCCCCCTCACATCTCTCCCAGCCCCCCTCACATCTCTCCCAGCCCCCCTCACATCTCTCCCAGACCCCTCACATCTCACATCTCTCCCAGCCTCCTCACATCTCACCCAGCCCCCTCACATCTCTCCCAGCCCCCCTCACATCTCTCCCACCCCCCTCATATCTCTCCAAGCCCCCCCTCACATCTCTCCTAGCCCCCCTCACATCTCTCCCAGCCCCCCTCACATCTTTCCCAGCCCCCCTCACATCTCACCCAGCCCCCCTCACATCTCTCCCAGCCCCCCTCACATCTCTCCCAGCCCCTCAGCCCCCCTCACATTTCTCCCAGCCCCCCACACATCTCTCCCAGCCCCCCTCACATCTCTCCCAGCCCCCCCAGCCCCCCCAGCCCCCCCCCCAGCCCCCCCTCACATTTCTCCCAGCCCCCCCTCACATTTCTCCCAGCACCCCTCATATTTCTCCCAGCCCCCCTAACATCTCTACCAGCCCCCTAACATCTCTCCCAGCCCCCCTCACATCTCTTCCAGACCCCTCACATCTCACATCTCTCCCAGCCTCCTCACATCTCACCCAGCCCCCTCACATCTCTCCCAGCCTCCTCACATCTCTCCAAGCCCCCTCACATCTCTCCCAGCCCCCCTACATCTCTCTCAGCCCCCCTCACATCTCACCCAGCCCCCCTCAAATCTCTCCCAGCCCCCCTCACATCTCTCCCAGCCCCTCAGCCCCCTCATATTTCTCCCAGCCCCCCTCACATCTCTCCCAGCCTGCCCAGCCCCCCCAGCCCCCCCTCACATTTTTACCAGCCCCCCCAACCCCCCTCACATTTCTCCCAGCCCCCCCTCATATTTCTCCCAGCCCCCCTCACATCTCTACCAGCCCCCTAACATCTCTCCCAGCCCCCCTCACATCTCTCTCAGCCACCCATACATTTCTCCCAGCCCCCTCACATCTCACACCTCTCTCAGCCCCCTCACATCTCTCCCAGCCACTCTCACATCTCTCCCAGCCCCCCTCACATCTCTCCCAGACCCCTCACATCTCTCCCAGACCCCTCACATCTGTCTCAGCCTCCTCACATCTCTCCCAGCCCCCTCACATCTCTCCCAGCCCCCTCACATCTCTCCCAGCCCCCTCACATCTCTCCCAGCCTCCCTCACATCTCTCCCAGCCCCCCTCACATCTCTCCCAGACCCCTCACATCTCTCCCAGACCCCTCACATATCTCCCAGCCTCCCTCACATCTCTCCCAGCCCCCCTCACATCTCTCCCAGACCCCTCACATCTTTCCAAGCCCCCCTCACATCTCACCCAGCCCCCCTCACATCTGTCCCAGCCCCCCTCACATCTCATCTCTCTCAGCCTCCTCACATCTCCCCCAGACCTCCTCACATCTCCCCCAGACCTCCTCACATCTCACCCAGTCCCCCTCACATCTCTCCCAGCCCTCCTCACATCTTTCCCAGCCCCCCTCAAATCTCACCCAGCCCCCCTCACATCTCTCCCAGCCCCCCTCACATCTCACATCTCTCTCAGCCTCCTCACATCACACCCAGCCCCCTCACATCTCTCCCAGCCCCCCTCACATCTCTCCCAGCCCCCCTCTCATCTTTCACAGCCCCCCTCACATCTCACCCAGCCCCCCTCACATTTCTCCCAGCCCACTCACATCTCACATCTCTCTCAGCCTCCTCACATCTCCCCCAGACCTCCTCACATCTCACTCATTCCCACTCACATCTCTCCAAGCTCTCCTCACATCTCTCCCAGCCCCCATCACATCTCACATCTCTCTCAGCCTCCTCACATCTCTCCCAGCCCCCTCACATCTCACCCAGCCCCCTCACATCTCTCCCAGCCCCCCTCACATCTCTCCCAACCCCCCTCACATCTCTCCAAGCCTCCCTAACATCTCTCCCAGCTCCCCTCACATCTCTCCCAGCCCCCTCACATCTCTCCCAGCCCCCCTCACATCTCTCCCAGTCCCCTTCACATCTCACCCAGCCCCCCTCACATATCATCCAGCCCCCCCCACCCAGCCCCCTCACAGCTCTTCCAGCCCCCTCACATCTCTCACAGCCCCCTCACATCTCTCACAGTCCTCCCCCCCCCTCCATGCCTACCTGGATGGACACAGGCACGGGGAGGGCTCCCACGGGTGAAAGAATTAGCCGGTAGTAGAATCTCTTGAGAAGTCAGAGCAGGAGAGAGCTGCATGTGGTGAGTAGCGCTCTATAGCAGCAGACAGGAAGTTCCGGGTCAGGCTACTAGATGGCGCACCTCCCCAGCAGTCCTGCTCTGACTCTCACCCAAGTGATTCTATTACTGGATAATAGATTACCGGATAATTGCCCCCTCCTGCGGACGCCCATGGGTGCTATATAACTAAAGATATACATACATACATATGTAAGGGGGTCACCCCCGGTTCCCCTGATCTTCCTTTGCCCCCTGCCTTACCCCTGTGGCAGTGGGGAAAGGGGACGGCGACTTCTCCCGGCGGGCACCGCCATCTTGGTTGTGTCGCGAGGTTCGCGCAATGCGCAGAGGTTGGCCAGGGTAGCGTCGCACATGCGCAGTAAAGATCATGCACGTGGTCCCCATAGGAAAGAGCTGTGCCAAGGACTACAATTCCCAGCAGCCTCTGGGGACTGCACTTTCACCCTGGTCACAGGCAGCATTGAAGCCAATAGAGCTGGCAAATTCTCATGCTGCAGAGTTGCAACAATGTTGTGTGCAGACAGGGTTTTTGTCAGTTGCAGCACGTTGGGCAGTGAGAGACCGGAGCAGCCCAGGGAAGGAGGTAGGGTATAGGAGTCAGGGACTCCCTGTATTAGGCCAGCACCCCCAGGGCCCGAGATAGCTCAGCTCCCCAGTAAGGTGAGTGTTGCCAGGGACAGCCCTCAGGATAGGGACCCTGCCACTTACATTAGTGGGAGCTGGGAAAGGAAGGTTACAGAGAGTTGGAGTCAGGGAGCTGTGAGGGAAGGAAGGGTGCGGGGAGCGAGTGCAGCTCCTGCCCCATATAGGTACCTACACCCCAGGTAGGCCCCAACTCCCCACTAGTTTAGTGGGTAAGTGCTTAGGGAGGCCCAAGATAGGGACGCTGCCCTTAGTGTTAGAGTGCTGCCTTGTCAGAGTCACGGCTGTTAGTGCTGTGAGGTCTGACAGGCAGGCACCTTGTTGCGCAGCACGTTGGCTGCCAGCATCCAGTGAGCTACAGCTTGCTGCTGTAGGCGCTGGAATTCGTTAGGTATTAATAAGTACAGTCAGGGCTGGGAAGAGTTAGGGGAGTGGGGCAGGTTATTAACCCCTGTAGGCCCCTAGGAGTTTTCCCCAAAGCCACTTAAGGTTGCTGTGCTATAGGGACGGCCTATAGCATAGAGTGTGTCATTTAGTGTTAGTTAGGGACTCAGCGGACGCTGCGGTTCCTGTGAAGCGGTTCGGACCCACGTTGGGGTCCCCAGAGACTTTCATCAGAGTGAGACCGCCCTGGCGGTCCGCGTACAAAGGAGTTCGGTTGGAGGATCAGACGGATTCATCACACGTCTGAACCTTTTCGAAGCCAGTTGCTGATCCGAGTACCGGAGTGCTCGGCAGGTACCATACAGTCATATGTGCAACAACGGGCCCTTAGTGTAACTGTGACTGCGCAGTCACCCACGTTCTCTCCAAGAGTGCGGGACATTGGGTGGGATTCTCGGGACACTGGGTGGGATCACCTGGTGTTGGGGAAGCGTCCTGTGCGACGCAGTAGGTGTCTCCTCTAGAGAGGGACACAGGTTATATTATGGTATTACCGTGATATGTTGTTTGCATGTTAGTAAAGTCCTTAGATATTATACCCCACTGTGTATGTTATTATTATTGAGTTTCCTGCGAGGAACCACTCCCCCTCTGGTGGGAGCCATCGCAGGTGGAGGCGCTGCATCGTGTAAGTGATCACCGTTAGTATTGTGTTATGTCCCAGGTTCCCCGTGGCGGAAGCTCAGCCCTCCTGTGAGCCAACAGGTAACGCACCACACCTATGGTAACACCGTATGTTCCCTTGCACCCCACACTATATCTGCGATTGGGGGGGGGGATACCCGTTACACATACATACATACATACATACATACATACATAAATACATACCATAATGGCACTTAATATCTCTAGACACACAGCTCTCAATTTTTTTTAACTCCTGTACAAATGTAAGAAATGTATTAAACAATAGTCTCCAATTTAGATAAATCATAAGTAAGGGGAATTTACACTGGAATTGTCAGAGAATTTGGACGCATAGTAGATGGGAAGAATGATGGGTACTCTCTTTAATAAGTACATCCCAACCTAACTTATCCGGCAAACACCCCCTGATATTACTAGCTAATTTACTGTACATGGGACAAAATGAATTAAAACTTTCTTGATAATATAATGTTTGCAAACATTGTTGGAAAGCCTTACTAACCGAGACAGTCATGTGAACGGAAGATCATCCTCTAAAAAAACTTGGAAACAGTTATTACGTTTGGGCTTCCAGGTTGCCAGCTCTCAGGACATAAAACTTACATTTACAGGGCACTCAAGGGTTAAAGGTGTGTTCGAAGGAAGTGTTCTTTGCACAATTATAGCTAAATAAATGCACCAAATTCATGTATAGTGTAGATACTCTTCATCCATATGGCGGGAATCACACTAATAAAATGCACATTTTTGCCCACGCATGCTTCAGCGCAAAACCCACTACTTCATAAATGGACCTCATTATGTTTTATTTTCCACATTTTTTAATATGTTAAATAAAAAAACATGATCACGTTCCAAAAAAATATAGATAATAAACTCCTTGGAAAAGGTACAGATGTAGATCTTATCTTCTCGGTCTTTTCCCCCAGATCATGGAGAAAGTTAAGGCTGTAATTGTACCTCTAGTATTTAATGTTCAGCACGGTAGCATGTCGTTCATTGGCAGCCTTATGAAAGAATAAAGTATTATTCTAGTTATGAATTGTAGTTTCAGCTGGCCATGTGATATGTGATATCCCAAAGTATGCTATAACTTTATAACACAGAAACCTCCATGTTTGTTTTTACATTAGTTAAAGCAGCAATCACAACCATTTGCATCATTATTTTATTTTTTAAAGATTTCGAACAAGGAGGTCTTCCAGCGTTCGACTATTCTTAGCTCCGGGCAATATACAGTTTTTATCATTTTAGTTGCTGGTATACTTCCTGGATTTTTTTTTAAAGAGGTAGACCCTAGTCCTCCCATACAGTAGGAAGCTGCCATGACATAACCCGACTATGTTGCGACCACTTATTGGTCCACAGAGCTGAAACTAAGGCCACCACAATTGTACATATCTCGAAAACTGGGTGGTCCCCAGAGCTAAAAATAGCGTGATTTAGTTCCAAAGAACGAGTAGACAAGATTGCTGCTTTAATATTTTAGCAATCATTGTAGGTCACATCACAGCACAAACAACAACACGTTAATTGCACATGTTTGTCGTGGGATGTACTGCTTCATGTTATATTGTAATCTACTTTGCACCTGTTACTCGTGACTCTTCGGAGGTTTTAAGCTGCCACTGCATTTCATGCTATTATTTTCACAATGTGTTGGTAAAGAGTCTAATAATAAGAACTACTGTATTGATTATGTAGAAGATGCATAATTAAAACAATTGGGCAACTGGCTTCCCACATTGTGGTCCCACTCAGCACTGTATATACAGTAATATCACAGACAAAATAGGCAGATTGGCATCTTCAATCTATAAATTCACATCTTATTCATCCTGTATATGAACAGTATTCGAAAATAAATCGTTTTCTGATCTATGTTTGTTATCATTTGCAGTTTATTGTGAGATAAACATGGTGAAGCAAATGAGCAATTTTTCCAGTGACTCCCCAGATTGTGAGAAAGATGTTACAATACGTTGCATGCCTGCTAAAATGTGATGATTATGGGAGGGAGGGTGGATAACTTCAATAGTTAAGAGGGAAGAAAACGGTGCATAGTTAGCAATGATTTCATTTGCCTTAAGTGATTTTGTAGAGAGGCTGGGAACAAAGCTGCATAGGAACTCTATTTTCTGCTTATTTTATAAACTGGGAGGATGACATTTTTGTGCGGAAATTGGCATTTTCACACAGAAATGCATCTCACTGTATTAATAAATCCATTATCATATCCAAAACCGTCAAAATTGCTTTTTTGACATAATTTATTTTATGCTGTTCAGATCCGTGCAAATGTTGTCTGCAAATGAAATAAACATGTGAAATTCATATTTACTTGGGAAATATGCAAATAAAATTACTAATTTTACATATATTTTATTTGTATGCTTCCAAGGTGTCTTTTGTCTCACAATGAGGAGCATAGGTTAATCTGTTTTGGGGTGTCTAAACAAATGGGCCCACTGCTAAATTGATCTGTCTACGTCTCTGTCTCTCTTAGTTTAACCCTTTGGATGTCCCATGACATAAGCCACGTCATGAGGTCTGGCACTCCAGCATACTACATAGTAGAATATGTTTTATTAGTGCTTTCTGAGGACTAAATGTAGCATCTTTTTGCCGTTTGTTTTGTTTATTACAAATAATGAAACAGTTACTTTTAGCCTTATTCAATATACTGTGCTGAAAGAGATTTGAATTCCATTTCTTACAAATAATATAATCTCTTCCCCAGCATGACAAACAGCGTCACACTATATTCAATAAGAGCTTGTGAACTATACTCCGTAGCTTCCTCTCTATTGCTTGAAAAATGTACATGGTTACAACTGGGTTGTCATCCTCGAGACCCCTGTTGTCAAAGTGACAACACAACAATGAAATGTGCAAATAAGCATGAAAGAGCCAAAATGTTTGTACAGATGCAGCGACCAGTATTAGAACACTTACCTGAGAAATTCCTGGGAGATTCTGGGGCAGTCTCACAGTAAATGCCTCAACATTTCTGTGAAATTCTTAATGGCCCATCGGATTAACACAGCAGAGGTCCCTGCAGTCCCATTCAGTTTGCAGGGACCCCCTGCTGTTTTAATCCTATGGGCCATTAAGAATCTCACATAAATGTTGAGGCAATGTTGAGAAAGGGCAGTTCATGCCTGAAATGCGTGGGAGGAGGTTTTTCTATTTTTGTCTGTCCTGAGTCTTTTTATTTTTAATGTAACCCTAATAAAGCTTCAATTTTAAGTTTTACCTGGTGAGTCCCAGTATTTCGGAGCGGCTGCGACATCGATCATTTACCTATCTTCACAAACATATCCTACATTCTCTTAATAACTAAAAACCATACTATAGTTGATGATGTGTTTTCAGACATTTATATGATCCATAATATATATCTTTGTATGACACGTGTAACTTTTTGTAATGAAAGGGTTAAGTTCTATACTCATTAAATTGCTTGTAGTCTATTCCCAGAAATTGCACAATGATAATTATGGTCTGGATGTTAGTAATGCCAGATTTTGGTGTGACCTAAATATAGTAGCGTTATTTCCATGCGATAACATTATCGGAAGTTTGTGGTTCTGCGATGTTAGGTAAACTGCTCATTAGCATATGGTGTACATATCAGTAAGCCAGACATTCTGTAAATGTATCGATATGCTATTTTTCTCGTTAACACAGGCATCGTAACAGAAATCATCTGTGTGGATATGCGTTACGGATATCCACACACTAAATGCCGATAATGTAGTGATAACACATTTAATGGACTTCTGAGGATCTACCATAATGTATTTTGTATTATAGTAAAAAATTCCAATCTTTAGAAACCGGAGTCATTTTTCTAATTAGCTTTACAAATATGTTAGCTCTACTGTCTGCCACAAGTAAACAGGAAGAAGAACATTTCCTTCTGCTGCTGGTAAATAAAAGAATGGAAATAGGCTATGGAATAAACAAAATCAATTATGTATTTATATATGCCCCATGTGACCGTATTGTCTGAGTTATCAAAAGTGGTTTCAGTCAGTTCATTTCAGGTTAACAATGGAAGTTGCTTGAGCTCCTGTTTAAAGGGTTTGGAACTTTCACGGTAATAATATTCAGTGAAAAATATAAAATGTTCCATATCTATTTCCATTTTTTCTTGATGTATTTAATAACTGTGATATTCGTTTAAGCAGCCATCTGTAATAATCAATGCACTTGCTGTTTGTCTACTTAAAATGTGAGGTACTGGATAAAAAACTTGCCGTGTCTTTTACAGAAATAATGCTTTTTCTGCATATATGTTCCTAAATATCTAGAATATGATTTAAAATCTAAACATTTTAAAGTGAGTGCTGAATATATCAGTGATTTTCTCATATTGTGGTGAAGTTACCTACAAGAAATCCAAATTGAGCTTCTTACGCATACAAATAAGAATGATTTATTCTAAACTGCTATTAAAAATGTATGTATTTGTGAAGATATATTTATCAAACATTTATAAAATAGGGCTGCAATTTAAACCCATAGGGATTGAGCCACAGTGCTCCGTTAATGACTTAACGAGATTTGAACTTCATTAACGTCTCATTAAGTGCTAATGGAGATCTTCAAAGCTCCTTAACAAGGTGTTACGGGCTGTAAGGAGCTATAACGGGCGTTAGTGCTAACGATCCACAGAGCTCCATTACACTCTGCATTAACGCAGAGACTTAACGTTACATTAGGTAACAGCTAAAGGTGGCGTTACGTCTGTCCTTTTCATGGGGCCCTATAGGATTCCTCCTCCTGGACCTGGTGTAGGGACAGCGCCACCTGTTGTCCTAATAATGCAGTCCTTTCAGTGTGGGACGTTGCCATACAGCACCGACAAAGTTTATTGCAGCAAATGCCGCCGGTTCACCGGGATTTACTCCGGCTGGTGCTGAGGAAAGTCAGCACATCAGCCGCATCCAGCCGCGTCCCCTCCGTTCCCCCCCCCTCCAATCCGCGCACAATTTAAACATCTTCCCGACCCTCTAGCTGCGCCTGCTGTGCCCCTCTGATTCCCCGCTCCCCCGCTTACCTCACTTCAAACCTTCAGGGGAGTCGGGGAAGCCGGGGAAGCCGGGCGCTCGCTTGACTGTGACGTCACCGACGTCACGCGAACGAGCCGCTTCCCAACGCTTCTCCACGCTGCCGCCACGCATCCTGCCGAGCGGCATTTGCTCGAATAAACTTTGTCGCTACTGTATGTTGCAAATTCTCATTCTGGGATTTTGACATCTGCTGTAACAACGCTACAGTTCTCTCAGTCTGTGACTTTGTCTATTGCTGCAACTTTTGCAATAAGGCAGCAGCACTTTCTGTTTTTCTGTGCTGAAACGTGGTCAGAAATTCCTCAATTTTTCACTTTCCCTGTGTATCCTGTAAGCACAACTGGTCATACGTAGTGGGACAGACTTCACTCGCAGAGTTTGTTATTTCACTATAGTCGTGTGGCCATTTTAACTTCCTGCATTAATTTTCAAACCCACAGTTTCCGCTGCTCAGTGCCTTTAGGACTGCCCACATTAAACTCCACCAATTGTGATGTGTGCATCACGTTGCAGTATCTTAGGTCCCATATTAAGGCCGGAAACTCTATACTCGTTTACACAGGGTTTATGTACAGGGGTTAAATAATACAATAACAGACCCACCATCCCTTTACGGCAAAACAAATCATAAAATAAACATCTACTCCTTCATAAGAGACTGACTAAACATGCAGCTCCAGTCCTCTCCAGCTAAGCTGGTTATCAGCCCAAAACCTGTACTAGTATAGGTAAACAATATATACAGTCTTTAGGCATCGCAATTACAGAGTTCTTATTTGTTTTGTGGGGCTTGGCCCATGAGTGTCTAGGGAGTTCCTCCCAGGGCTACAGGTAATTCCCTCTGGACCCTGCAACAGCTTTAAGGTCCTGGACAGGACATCCCTGCTTCAGGACAGTCCTTCTTTCTTCCTGGGATTTACAACCACTGTCTAGTGAGCCTAGGGGACTCGGCTATCCAGCTTCACCTTGCTGGGGAGAACTCAGTCTTTCTCCCCCCTTCTCTGAGAAAAAGCAGTCTCTCTCTGTGTGCAGGCCACTTCATGACTTTTAAAACTCCGTTTCTTCAGGACTCAATCCTGCTTAATTAGTTGCAGCTGCAGCAAGCTTTCTAGGAGGAGGTTACCTGTTTGTATGCTGAAAACACCCTTACTGCACTATTCCAGCACGAAAAGATAGTGAAGTGATTCTATCACAATATATATATATATATATATATATATATATATATAAATATACATAGAGAGAGAGAGAGAGAGAGAGAGAGAGACAGACAGCGACAGAGAGAGAGAGAGAGAGAGAGAGAGAGAGAGAGAGAGAGAGAGAGAGAGAGAGAGAGAGACAGAGAGACAGAGAGACAGAGAGAGACAGAGAGAGACAGAGAGAGACAGAGAGACAGAGAAAATAAAAGAAAAAAGCGCACACTCAGTGTAAATCTGCGAGAAAATGTAATTATCCGAACAGGTTAAAAAGAATCGCACTCACAAACACCGGATAAATGCAGGCATGGTCTGAGTAAATCTCATGCTCCATAACAGCGGGCCGGTGAGATGTTTATAGTCCCCCACACAGTCAGACGCTAGCCATAATCTGGTAACTCAGGCAGATGCTGTCACATCCAAAGGCGCTCCAGCATCAACCAACACACAGGTATATAGTTCCTCCTCCTCAGTAGGATTTAGTTGTTTCCTTAAGCAAGTTGCCTGGATCTCCTGAAGGAATATCATCTATAATTCTACATTGAATCATTATATTATTGTTATCATCTGGACTTTTTTATCTATTCATTTTTGGGTTATTTGTAATATTTTTTATATTGTTTGTATTTCAATATGTAAATTCATGTTTTTATTGTGTAGTTAGTACCATTATCTATTGAACCACAGTAGCATGTGCACATCATACAGCAATACCATATAGAGCAGGACAGCACAATTCAGCAATTGATCCACTTACAGTATTAGTTTCACATATTTTGATTAGTGCACTAAACATATTTTTCATATATACTACTTCAGTATTACATTGCATTTTTATCATTATTGGGTGCTGTCTATTCCCCCCCACCCCCTTTTTTTGTTTCATTATATGTGTGTATGTGTGTGTGTGTGTGTATGTGTGTGTGTGGGGGGGGGGGGGAGGGGGGTGTGTGTGTGCAGAATCTAACTTGTTTCAAGCTATTGTTCATTGTTTCTCTTCAGTGATTTTTCACCAAGTTTAGATTTCCACATTTTATCATTCTAACCACAAACATTCAATTCTGCATTTGCAAATTGTATTTTTTTTGTCAAAGTGTGTGACCATTGTACTGTAAAGTATGTATTCGCTACTAAATATACATATGTGGAATTATGTGGACAAAATGGCTAATTCGTGCCTAAAACACACTTTTGCGCTATGCTCTGAATTTGGGTAGGATGCTGTTGCAGCAGCCATTTCAACAAAACATGATACCACTATATCAGTGCAAAGAGAAAGCTTTGCATTGCATCACATGTAACACTGTACAGTACATGTGAATTTGGTATTCATGTTTTGCTTTATAATATCTCTGTAAAACATTAAATCTATCTGTTCATCAATCTAAAACCATTTAATCCCTAGACAGAAAAAAGTTTCTGAGAAGAGAAAAATAATGTTTAGACTGTCTCTCAGAGGGTCAGAGGTTTTTACTTGGCCTGGACTAATTGTGACCTTTGCGTGTCCTTAATGTGATAACAAGATTGATTTATTTCTATGTCAGTTTACATTAAATAGCTAATTTTTTTGGTGAGACTCTAAAACCTCAGAAAAGTACTGTTTATGATGATAGCAGTTCTGTATAAACTGATAAAGTGTTTTTCTTTAGTGGAAATAGTTTAAAAACATTAAACTGCTCTCATATTATACTTTGGCCTTAACAATGAGGGACATCCATTTAATTTCCCAAATAACAAAAGAATTTGCATTACTGTAAGTGATATACTTTGCACTTTTATTATATGTGAACTCCTTCCAATATACTTAAAGACAGAAAGCTTCTGGTACTTTTAATTCGGACAGGTGAGGACATATTTAATATGTATGTGTCATGATAATACAGCTCAACCCCGTTATAGTGCGATCCGCTAAAATACGGATTCCCTTATAACGCAGTCTGAGCGTGGCTCCCGATTTAGAAGATCTCCTACCTTTCTTAAATCCCCCGGCACCACCATGCAACTCCCGCGGCTAAGGACGCGAACCAGCTCCTCTGACACCTGCTTATGATGTTTACCTAAGACACAACTGGCCTGGAAGTGACGCCACGTGAATAACGTCAGCTGTGGTTGGCTTTTTTTTAAAAAAAATTAACATATCTATTCAATACAATGCTTTATTGCTAATTTACAAAATAAACATGGGTGAAGCAACAGATGTGCAGATCATGTGGTGAGACCCAACAACATGATCATGTGTGCACATTAGTAGCACCTCCTATGAATGCACCACATGCAATTTTATATGCAGATACCGGTTTACCAATAAAACATTTGTACAGTATCTATGGATTTATTTGTACAGTAGTTACTTGCTCCACTTCAGTGATGAGAGCAAAAGGACTCCAAAAAATAGACACAGCACTGAGAAGTTCACTATCAAGTGTGGTGAGGTAGGTCCCACTAGAACTAGTAGGTGCACTAGCCATATCGTGGATGGATACATAAAAAAACACACACACACATACTTACTTTAAGGGAGCTGGCTCTCATGCAGATTTTTCTTTTGGAAGCTGACAGCAGAAGCAGGGAGAGGAGAGAGGAGAGGAGCTTCCAGCTGCTGCTGCAGATGCCAGGTAAATCCTGCATGGGGGTGCCGCTGCGCTGCCGGGTCTGGGACAGCTGGGAGAGTTATCCCAGCTCTCCCCCTCCGGTGGACGCGGAACCCCTGATCTCGCACATTTTCCCCGCGATCCCGCTTATAGCGCGATCGCATTATGTGGACCCCAAGGGCCGCGTTATAACGGGGTTCATCTGTATGATGAAATATCTATTCTAATCAATCTGGTGCTTCGGGGTTTAATGTAGCTACAGTTTGATTGTAAAAATACAATATATTGGGATTATGATTGGTCAAGACTTTTCCTGGGTCTGTGTAGACATACAAAGAGGACTTAATTGGGGGGTCTATCACTAAAAGTGAAATACTGTACAGATGCAACTGCCGGTTTTAGACCATTTGCCAAGGAAAATCTGTGACTATCTCGCAGTAACTCGTGAGATTGTCCACAGAAGGCTGTAATAGCCCATCGGATTAACACAGCAGGGGTCCCTGCATTTGAATGGGACTCCCAGCCCGGTGCATTCAAATACACGGCCCCCCGCTGTGTTAATCCGATGGGTCATTAGTCTGGCTGCAGAAATGTTGCAGCATTTGATGGATTTTAGTACAGAATTCTCAAGGCAAGCAGTCTACAACCAGCAGTTTCTGCTGTATGCATTTTTTAGAAGGTAATAAACGATCAGCAGACCCCTGGGCTGTCAGTCTCAAAGGAAATTAACATTTCAACTGTCTCAGTGTGTACCACACACTACATGGGTAAGAGGTGCCAAGGACCGATATCCATTTGTCACTCAAATTTAGGAGCAAGGTGGTGATAATTACTCTCATTACGTCCACTATAATTGCCCGAATCTATTGATATGACTCACGTGTCACTAAGTATTAGATAAAGGAAGACACAAGAGCATTTATGTATCTAGGCACCTTTTAAACGCCATCTTAGAGCAAGTTTTTCTCTAAGTTGTAAAACCGTCAACTTAGCAGTTGATTTATGACGGGGGTGGGCTTATGTTTTTTCAATGGGGAAAAAATAGTACATAAGACTTAACAAGGTATTATGAAAATCAGAATTCAACAGAGGTATGTATTTGACCAAACACGTGAATTTTCATATTTCACACCAGTGACCTCTCCAGGGAAACCTCTGACATATGGTAACGTAATGTATAGGGATTTCTGTTTAATGTTTTAAACTGTTATTTTAAGAAACAGTTCTTCCTTTACTGTAATAGTATATTCTTGTAATGATCTTTTTCTGTAATATTAAGCACTGTATTTTGATATACAGATGTAGCAGCCGTTATTCGAACATTTCTCAGAGCCGTTTTCGTAAAGTCTGCTGTATTCCACGCGGGATTCACTCGTTATTCTCGGTGAAAGCTAAAGTTAAGGCGGCCAATCACACCTGTGTTTAACGTTGTTGATTACTTTGTATTAACTGGATTCTGATTTGTTTGGGTACAGTTCTTCACGTATCCGCCAGGTGGCAAAATGAATCCCCTATGCAGTGCACAGCACAGTTACTGTGCTGTATGTGTCAATTTGCAGGTGTTTAAAAAACAGAAAAAAAGAGAGTCCACCACAGTGATCCATTTGAAGAAGCTGAAGACGTGATCAAATTTAGGCATTTTCATAATTTCAGTATCTAAACACAATGTTGGGTACGTTATTTTCAATTGCTACGCCCGCACAATTGCTGAATAGACCGAACCTGTACACTCAACATCATGCCAAGTCTTTACTCAAAACCGAACATCAGTTACGCATTTCTAATATTTTCTGCAATTAATGCTGGAACAGATAAGAAGGTGGGAGAAAGCAGGGGTTATTGGTCTGTGCCCCCAGGTTTTGCCAGTATGTTTGCTGATGGCAACTTCAAAAGGAGAAAGGTTGGGTTTAATCCATTTAAGATTCGTATTTCCTGTTTCTGCAATTGAAATAACGGGCCGATCGTCACTGATGTCACTGAAAACCTAGTGAACCCGTCTGATTACAATCTTTGCTACTTGACCCCACCTGTCAACAATGATTGCAACCTGTCCCTATTTGGCTACCAGCTTCAATAGTCAACTGTCAACTATAATACAGACGACATGAGTGACCCCAGCTTCTACGCACAATAAACCCCGGCTTGCCAATATGATTGCAATAGCTGGCCGACCGTCACTGAAAACATAGTGAACCCGCCTGATTACAATCGTTGCTCCCTGACCCAGCCTGATTACAATCCTTGCTACCTGGCCACGCCTGATTACAATCATTACTAACTGGCCCCGTCTGACTACCAGCAGTCACCTTTCAACTATAATGCAGATGACATGAGTGACCCCAGCTTCTACGCACAATACACCTCTGACATTGGCTCATATCCACCCGGTTGGCAAAGTTTATAATGAAGGTAAATATAATGTACTGTACTACAGTATACAGTGTTACACTATACAGTATTAGCTTTACTTTCCAATGACACTACAGTAGTGCACAGTATGCTTGTAGACATGCACCATATAGCGCAAGTTGATGTATGCGCAGTACTGGAAATAATAGCATCATTTTTTTTTCCGAGGAAAGAAACTTTGATATCGAGCAGCAAAAGATAAGAATGCAGTTCGATGGAACTCTAATTTCGCTTTTTTTAAACATTGCCTTTTTTACTTTTATACAGTCCGTCAGTAATACCAGCTTCACGCTTTTAAAACTTTGCCACACTAATAAAGTATGTACCAAATACAGTATAAAGCTTGAAAATGTAAGTGTTTGCTACTATTTAGATACAGTACACTAACAGCATAAGTACTGTACTACTGTCTAGCAGATACAGTATCTAGTGACTCTGTGAGAAAAAGCATTGTATCTTACTATACAGAAATTTAATTAGGAATATCATGACACGAATGCGCAGAAATGTGATGACACAAACATTATGCATTTCAACAAGGCTCCAATTTGCCATACACGCATGCGCAAAAATGTGATGACACGCATATGTGTCTCAACAAGTTTCCAATTTGCCATACACGCATGCGCATAAATGTGATGACACTTCAACAAGGTTCCAATTTGAGAAACACTCATTCGCAGAATACATATTTTACATTCAGAAGAAGAGGTGACGTATTGTTCTATTATTATATTTCACTTTATTATCCTGTCCAAATAAAAATGTTCATTCTTTAAATATACTTTTTTGTGTGTTCATGTTTTTACTGTCTAGAAACTTACTATACCTAATGTTCTAAAGGCATTTAAATATATAAAAATGTCATTGATACTGTATACTGTACAGAATACAGTATGTACAAAATACAGTATAAAGCTAGAAAATTAAAGTGTTTGCTACTATTTAGATACACTAACAGCAGTAGTACTGTACTACTGTATAGCAGATACAGTATCTAGCGACTCAGTGAGGAAATGCACTGTATCTTACTGTACAGTAATTTAATTAGGAGCTTGCGCAGAAATGTGATGACACGCATAAGCGTTTCAACAAGGTTCCAATTTGAGAAACACTCATTCGCGGAAAACATATTTTACATTCTGGAGAAGAGGCGACATTGTATTTTTGGCTAAGGAGCCTCAGAAAGGACTTCGTTCCATGTATAATGTATGAACTCATAAGATTAATCTACAAATTACAATTACACACACTTGAAGTACTGTACGGCAGTAAAAGATAGGTTGAATTGCAATAAGATTTTTAAGACAACAACTCGCGATCGCCCACTTCAGTTTCTCGATGGTATTGCAGACAACGCTAAAATGCTATTTTCTGCACTCCATCAAAACACTAGTAATCTAACGTTTTAACGCTAGAATATTTCGAGAAATCACACACCATGACCCGGTAAGCAAAAGGATACAAAGCGTGAAATGTTCAAATAACGGCCGCAGCATCTGTATATTAAACAATTCTTTAATTAGTAATGCTTTGGGGTTCTGAATGAACTGTTGCACGCTCTGGAGAGATTATTTACATTTTTGGAAACATTGTGCTACAACAGATTGTTGTGTGTTAAGTGCATAGTTTTCTGTAATAAACAGGGACCTGATACACTGGCAGATATATATTAATTATACATATTTTGCATAATTCTTGGGTGGTGGAAGCATATAGATGTGATTCCAATTGAGTAAGGGGTTAATATTAACTCATTGAAAGTACAGTACCTTGGGAGGAGAAAGGTGAGTTGGCTAGAGTAGCATATGTATTAACCCTGGTTGTATATCTAAGTCACATGTTCACTTTTATGCTGTTCGTGACAGATGGTATATGGCAGGCCTGCACAACTCGTAAAGCGAGAAGGGCCGAACTGCTCCAAGGAAAAAAAATTTGGGCCGCACGGGTAAAATCATCATCATCATCTCTCCTCCATCACCTCTCACCATCATCATCCTCATATATCTCCCCCAGAGCCCCTCACTATCAACCTTTGTGATACTCCCCATCTATCTCTCATACACCCATCTCTCCCCCTCACCCACACACATAATACTGCCTCTCCACATCAAACACACAATACCCCCCTGCACACCACACACATCCCACCCCCCTGCACCTCACATCCTTCTCCCCCCTGCACCTCACATCACTCTCCCCCCTGCACCTCACATCATTCTCCCCCCTTGCACCTCCAATCACCCCCCCGCACCTCCAATCACCCTCCCCTGCACCTCCAATCACCCTCCCCTGCACCTCCAATGACCCCCTGCACCTCCAATCACCCCCCTGCACCTCCAATCACCCCCTGCACCTCCAATCACCCCCCTTCACCTCCAATGACCCTCCCCTGCACCTCCAATGACCCCCCTGCACCTCCAATGACCCCCCCTTCACCTCCAATGACCCCTTGCACATCCTGCACCTCCAATCACCTCCCCTTCACCTCCAATGACCCCCTGCACATCCTGCACCTCCAATCACCTCCCCTGCACCTCCTATGACCCCCCCCTGCACCTCCAATGACCCCCCTTCACCTCCAATGATCCCCCCTTCACCTCCAATGACCCCCCCCTTCACCTCACTTGACCCCCCTGCACCTCCAATCACACCCTGCACCTCCAATCACCCCCCCTGCACCTCCAATGACCCCCCCTGCACCTCCAATCACCCCCCCTGCACCTCCAATGACCCCCCTGCACCTCCAATGAGCCCCCCCTGCACCTCCAATGACCCACCCTTCACCTCCAATGACCCCCCCTGCAGCTCCAATCGCCCCTGCACCTCACCCGCTGCACCTCACATCACCCCTCCTGCACATCACCTCCCCTGCACATCACCCCCTCTTCACCTCACCTCAATGCACCTCACCTCACCCCCTGGCTACACCTCATATCACCCCCCCTGCACATATCCACGTTGGGAGCAGGGGGAGCGGCCGCAGAAGAGCTCAACTGGCTGTGACTTCCCCCTCCATCCCATGTTGCGGGGGGGGGGGGTGGGGGAGGCAGCAGGGAGGGGGGGATCGGGCCCTGCGCATGCGCACCGGGACCACGGGGAATCGCCGCCATTTTTTTTTTTTTTACTTTTTTTTAAACTTTTTTTTAAAATTTATTTATTTATTAAACTGGCGCCCGGCTGGACTCATCGCAGGCCGCATGTGGCCCGCGGGCCGTATGTTGTGCAGCCCTGGTATATGGGAACAGATTGGGGGGAGATACTCTTCATTTGAGGGACCTTTGGTAAAGTGAAAATTGGGCCAGGTTGAGAGCTGTGTATTAACTATTGTCCCATATGCCGGTCACATGCTCACAGGTGTGCCGTACATGACAGTATTCTTATATGTGACTATCAATCTATACTCCGAAGATAAAAAATATTTGGGGCCGTAGCAGGACTTTGTAGTATTGCAAAAATATCAAATATAGATTTGTGCAGCTAAGTTTTTTTTATAAAGTTACTAAACACTCTTGCCCCAATTCGCGCAGCTATTGGCAAGAGAGTGGTTACCATGCACCCTGCAATAAACATCTATTGTACTTCATGGATGAGAGAGGACATCGAGTATTGGCATATTGATGAATCAGACGCTACTATTCCAGTTAATGTGAAATAACACATATGTTAAATAACATGTTAAATAGCATGCCAGCATTAACAAAACCTTTACTACATCTGTATGCTAAGAAGAACAAAGAAAAGTTTGTATTTTGAAACAAATATCCATAGAGGAATATTCTTTAAGGTATGAAAGTGCAGGGGGGGGGGGGGGAGTGTTTTGCGCTAAATGCAAACAATGGCTAAATATGCCCCAAGCTAATGGTCAGGGATGAATTATACAATATATTACTATGATTACAGGTTTAATATGTTGTTTTTAATTATATTAATCTGTTAAAGAGTTCAGTAGTTTAAAAAATGGGCTAATAATTTTAGATTAACAGAAAAACTATATATTTAACAAGTATTAAAGTAGTAACATTTCCAAGAAGGTTGTTTGTGTTTCTTGCTATGGAATCTCCTCTTCAATATGTTGGCTTCCTATATCTCAAAGCAAAAAATTTTGGTTCCAGAATGTTGGCACACAAACAGTGAGGATGCAGTCACTCCCACGTTAACATGCAATCCTCAGTGGCTGCAGTAGGGAACACTGGGTTGGATGTATGTTGTCACATGGTCATAGACAATTTGTAATCTGTTATAAATACCAACTCTGATCCCTTTAATTTTTATAATAAGGAATTTTCTCAGAACCTGAAAAAAAATCTAGTTTTCTTTCAGAGCCAAATATTATTACAACTCATTAAGTGGTTAATGTAACAATTCCATATCCAATATAAAGTGGTGCATAAAAATAGAATAAAGTAATACAATCCAAAGATGGGAAATGCGTTTTTTTTCAGGAAATACCAATTATTTCCAAGAAAAGAAGAGTGGAAACAAAACAAGATATTGGCAAGGCTGAAATTACATGGAATGTATTATTTTGAGTGGAATTGATAGCAGATTACACAATATATTTTTTATTTTTTCCCCCCGAGATGTGTTTTAAAATGAATACAGATTCACTACTCATGTTAAAAATAGCTATTAATGAAGTGATAGAAGCACAGAGGGAACCTCCAATAGTGAAGTACATTTTATTAAAACAACTGTTAACAGTATGTCAACAACAAAAGTGGCTGTCCGTAAAACCAGAGGAGAGGCTTCTGGGAAAGAAGACGCTGCAGGAGCTACCGGGCAACGTGTGACGAAACTAGAGTGGGTGTGATGTGTGATGTGGCAAGAGCAAAGATACACATGCAGGTGAGAGGAAGGAACAAGATCGTCGAACATGTGCAACAATTCTGCATTCTTGGAGTGTGCTTTCCCTATTTTTCATGTGAGTGCAATATCAGCTCTTTTTCATACAACGTGCTTTATTATTGGAGCTCGCCTCTGCACTTGTATCTTTTTAATGTTAGCTATTTTCAACATGTGGAATGAATCTGTCTTCCTTCTCAGGTTTCTGGACGGCAGGAGGGAGAGCCATACAAAAGGAGCGGCAGAGATCCCAGGACTACTGTAAAATAATATTTTTGGAGTAGACGCCGTTAAATTAGTGTTTTGCCTTATTTTGTTTCCTGATCTAAACGGATGAATAATATGATGTGATGCTAATGTGATATCGTATGCTCAAGTTTCATTACATCATTCATTGATTTGAATTGGAAAATAAATGAGTGTCCAAAAGGCATTAACATCTGAAAATCATATTTTTCAGAATTAAGTTAGTGATCTGAGTGGTACAAGATTTTCCCATGGAAAATATTGCACTTACATACTGTAAATAAAACCAACCAGTTGATCTTATCATCCGTACAACACAACCTTGATCTAAGCACCAATCCAATGCTAAAGTACCCCTATCAAATTTGTTCCCATGAGAAGGAAAAATGGAACATAGAAAGCTACAAAGTGCTGAAATATTTAAACTAGAGATGTACTGTAGGTCCTGTTTCAGAATGCTGTAAACCTGATTCCCAGTGCTGGAGAAGAGTTCAGATACACTCAAATGAATGATGCCACAATCATCTTCAGCAGATAGGAGTTTCACAGCATATTAAATACATCCCATAAGACTCAATTTAATTACAGCTATATAGAGAGATGTGCAAAATGGTTGCATAACTTGAGAAACTGGAAAAAAATTGCACAAAATTGTTGAGGTTCACGAAGTTAATGGACGAGAGAGTAAGGGGCCTATGCAGAGAACAGCGTTAGAATAAATTGGAGAGTTTAAGAAAAAGTAGCTTTAATGGAGAGTTTTATTCTCCATATGCAGAAATGGGCGAAATCCGCTATTTTTAGCATTACTGCATGTGGAGAATTGTAAATGAGGAGATTCGCGCAGCTGAAAGGGGAAAAAAAAAATCGCGCATTCGACCTCCTGCTTCTTGTCAACTTTAGTTGGCGGAGAAAATTGACGAAAATCGCGCCAAAAACAGCCGCTAGATGGCGAGCGCGCCTTTCTGAATTCGGATATTTTTCAGACTGGCGAGATGTAGTTTCACGCCAGCCGCACGGCGAAATTTTGAAATAGAAAAAAAAATGGCGCGTTTTCCCTAACTCGCCATTTTTAGCTGTTTTTAGCGCGATTTTCTCCTAAAAATGGCGAGATTGCAAATAGCACTGCTCTCTGCATGAGGCCCCAAGTGAGAGAACTATTTGGTAGAGCAGTGATTCTCAACCAGGGTTCCACGGAGCATTTCCAGGGGCTCCGCATAGCTGCCCACACTCACTGTGCGGCCCGTGACAGCTCCTCCCGGCTCTCCCTGGCTCTCCCCCTCACTCCCCCTCACCCCAGTGGCCGGTCACAGGACTGAGGGAGTGCGTTCTAGCAGTGTGGCATTTCCGGTGCCTGCTGCTAGCTAGAGCGAGCATGCAGTCCTGCCTGCCCTGGCCCGCTGCCACATCCTGCCCCCTGCCGCCTCCTGCTCACCGCCTCCCGCCATCGCCTCCTGCTCACGCCATCCGTTGTCACCTCCTGGTCACGGCCTCTTGTCGTCATCTCCTGCCCGCTGCCTCCTGCCGCTGCCTCCTGCCCGCCGCCTGAGGTAGGCATATGGGAAGGGGGAGGGAGAAGTGATACAGGGGGGCTGGAAGGAGAGAGAAGTGAGATACGGGGGGGAAGGAGAAGCGAGATACAGGTGGGGGGGAGATGTGAGATATGGGGGGAGGAAGATGTGAGATACAGGGGGGGGAGCGACATGTGAGATGCAGGGGGGAGTGATGTGAGATGCAGGGGGGGATGTGATGGTGAGATGCAGGGGGGTGGGTATATGAGGATGATGATGATGATGATGATGATGATGATGATGAGGGGGGAAGCTATGATGATGATGACGGGTGCTGGGGGAGATATGAGGATGATGATTTTACCCGTGCGGCCCAATTTTTTAAATAAATATTGGGGTGGTGGGGGTGTTTTTAAAATGTATTGGGGTGGTGGGGGTCTTTTTAAAATGTATTGGGGCAGCGGGGGTATTTTAATATGTATTGGTGGGGTATTTTTATTATGTATTGCGGGGTGGGGTTCTATGTATTTAGGGGGGTGGGTTTTTTTGGTATGTATTTTGTGGGGGGGGATTGAGTGAGAGTGGGGTAATTGACGGAAGGTACGGGCGAGTGAGAGGAGAGGGGTGGAGTGAGTGAGGAAAAGAGGGAGTAAGAGTGAGATGCAGGTGACAAATACATGTGAGGCGGGAGGGGGGAGAGTGAGATGCAGGGGAGAGAAAGGTGGGAAATAGAGCGGGCTCGTGAGGTA
The DNA here is from genome assembly GCF_040206685.1 of Ascaphus truei. Lineage (NCBI taxonomy): Eukaryota > Metazoa > Chordata > Amphibia > Anura > Ascaphidae > Ascaphus > Ascaphus truei. The sequence continues at coordinate 326,345,105 of NC_134486.1, forward strand.
TGAAATTAACCTAATAAGTGTCAGCCTGATAGGGGTTCCCCAAGTTTTCTTAGAAACACTTCAAGGGTTCCTCCAAACAAAAAAGGTTGGGAATCACTGTAGTAGAGTATCCATTGATTTATATATCCCTACCAAAACACTCACACATGCAACATGGGATTCAAAGCAAATATGCTAATTTAAATCATTTTAATATACCTTTCATATTAAAATTTGCATCTTTCACAGATATCCCAGGTGTGTTCACTGATATCTTTTCACGTGTTGTATAGATGGGTGTTTTGGTAAGTTTATAGAGTAAGTCAATGGGTACTTAACTAAATAGGATTTCTTGCCCTCTTTCTCACCACACAGGTCGGCCATAATTTGAGGATTTTGGGGCTTCAAAACTTCTATCAAAAGTTTTTTTTTTTTTACAAATTTTGGAACTTTAAAAAAAAAAAAAAAAAATAAACATTTCTTCTCAAAATCCTTGGTCAAGTCTTACATGGTCTAAAATTAATGAATGTAGTAGCATGCCACATGCTTGTGAGCATATCACCCACATGATAATATTTTGTCTAGTAAACTATTTGCATCCATTTGTCCCAATGAATCCAGTTGCTTTGCACCAGATTTGTATCAGTGAGCGATTTAGGGAGTGCTTATAGGTTAGGGGGTTCTCAGTCCAATATTATTATGGGGCATATTAAGTTAGCTTCTTAAATCATACAATTTGCCTTTATGTGTAAATTAAAAACACCTGGTCTGAGGTGGTGTTAAACCAGCAATCGTCCCCAATATTGCTGTTGATTTTTAAATAGGATTGGAACTGGGATATTTACAGTTTTAGCTTCAGACTTCATATTAGCCAGCAATTTGGTGGCCATTTTGTTTTCTGTGCATGGGGGTAGAAGACTGACAGCTGAAATTGTAAGTTTCTGGGGAATCTGGGGATTCTCTGAGCTGAAACAAGAGTGCTTAAGGTCTGGAGGACCTCCCAGTTCCAATCATGTTAAATAATATCGTGGAGCTAATATTGCTGCTTTAAGTTTAAAAAAAGATGGCAGTTCAGATTCACATAATAGAGAACACTACATCATCTTGATACATATGTCACTTTAGATAACTTAATGCAGCTGAAAATGGCCGTCAGTCAATTATCGTCCAAAAACTTCAATTGACGTCATTGGGAGTTTTCGTCTGATCCGAAAGGCAGCTTCAGACTATATTGAATTACGCCCCTTTGTCTTCTTCAGAATGAGTTCAAAACTTAGACAGCTCTGTGGCACCAGACCAGTACAGTAAATATGGACAGAACTGGAAAAGAACACCTTTAATATATACAGTATAAGAAAAGTTTTGTAGTTTCTTTACCTGGACCATTTATATCAAAGATATCGATGTACATAAAGTTTGGAAATTGCAGAGATGTTGTTCTGCTAATAGGAAATATTGTAAATGTTTTGCCTAGCTGCATTGATCCTAGTAGTACCCGTGATGGTCACCAAAGCGTATATATGATAACACCTATAAATGTAATTTCCTATTAATGCTGTGCAAAGAATCCTTTCGTATTAAGCGCGATCCTAAAATAAAATAACCTCTTCTAAAAAGAGAGCTTGGAGAATAAATTACAGTATAACATTTATGACCAAAATACAACCTTAGGAGTGCAAAGCTAAATTAATAAAACTCTTTTGTAAACATAAAGATGTCATGAATTTGCTGGTCTAAACATGGCGAGCTTCTCTATTATTGTAGCTAAGAAATAATTAATTGGCTTCCTGGAAACCTCCCACTCTACACAATTTCTCCAACTATTAATCATCAGCCTTGAGATGACTAAAGAAAGGAGCTGAAGGAAGCAAAAGAGATGCTGGCTGTTTAATTATAATTACAATGGATACTGGATCATTCATTCAGTACTAACAAATTGAACCACCTCTTTTATCAGCGGATCTAGAAAGGAAGCCGTTAATCATTGTATTACAGAAGCACTTGATTTTCCAAAACCAGAACCTTATTATTATTAGTGGTAAAGCAAATGACCCTGCATCATAAAGGGAAATGAATTACAATCTAATGAGTGTGGAGCAGAAGTTCATTGAAGAAAGTAAGTTCATTAATCATAATTTTAAATTTAACCTGAAGGCATTAAGTATAACTGGATGATTAATTTCTAATTATGTGGCTAGATTACATGCTCAGAAGTTAAGCTTCCCACACTGTTAAACAATTATAAAATCTGATGGTCTATCTCTATCTGAACATGTCACTGCCCTACAGTTTCCTGACCATTCCTCATTAATGCTTACGTTCTTTGAGGTGGGGGAGAATTAGTAATGAACTCGCTTGTTTAAATGATAGTTCTTGCCTAGATGCGATATCTGTTGTAGAAGTAAATTATCCACTGTAGATAAAGAGCTTGACCAGGGAGGCCACCAGGCGGTCCCCTCCCCCCCGCCTTGTACCCACAAGTAACGTTCAAATAAAGACAGGAAACGGGAACTGGAGGTAAAATGGCCGCGGCTATTTATACAGAAAACCTAAGAGGGGTAAATGCCACTCCCTGCCTGAGTGCTCTTTTGACGGGAGGGGGAGGGGACGGTCAGCCGGCCCTCGAACTGCTAACCTCGTGTCCCCTACGCGTGCGTGCTCTCGAGGTCATGTATAACTGACCTTGCCCACTCGTACTCCCCCCGGCCTCAAACGACCCAGCTCCCAGTCTGGCAAGAACAAGCACCTACCCCCCCAAGAGCCACCACCGACTGGCCTATTTAACCCCTTTAAACTAGGCCCGTTCCGCCAACCCCGCCAGAAACCTCTTCAAGCCCTCCTGCAAACTGTTAAATAGGTCTGTCCCGCCTAGCAGTGGGACCCATACTCATCTACCTGTCTGGTCGGTCCTTAAAACATTCCACTTGGAGCGATACTTTGGTCCGAAGGGGGAGGGGAGATATTATCGGGCAGGACGGGACTGGGGGCCACGAGGTGCACGTGGAAGATATGGGCAAAAACAAAAGACAGGCACGGACTGGTATCCTCCCCTTCTATTCTCACTCCCATTTTTGGGAACCCAGAGTTCCCCCCGGGGTGTGACCTTAAAGATTTTGCGCAGTTCCGGAGGGCTAACATACAAAAAGCATCAGACCTACTGAACAAAGGGTCGGTGATGGCATTTTCAGAGCTGCAGGAGAAACATCAACAAGTGAAATTCCCTCTGTATGGATTCTTCCTGATCAGACATTTCCTTCAAACAGTATCCAAAAATTCTAAGTTTAAAGGCCCGACACCTTTTGAAAGGGTTTGTGGAGTCCAGTTGTACCAGAGGGGTCTGATCTCGGAGATCTACTCAGAGGTAGCACGGTCCAAGATCCCCGCCAACCATAGCTATATGATGAAATGGGCTGAGGACCTCAATTTGGAAATAGATAGACATGACTGGGAGGACATCTGGGAGGCAGCAGCTAAAACTTCAATCTGCACAGCCATCAAGGAAAACACCTACAAAATCCTATTCCAGTGGTACCTATCCCTGAGTAGGCTGGGCCAGATTTTTCAGGGACTCCCCAACCTCTGCTGGAGGGGTTGTGGTCAGTGTGGAGACCTGGTCCATATACTGTGGACGTGCCCCGGGGTCTAGACATTCTGGAGCATGGTCCGAGGCCTGATAGAGGAGATTTCTGAGGAGGAAATCCGCCCGGATCTGCTGATGTTCCTCCTGGCAAAACCTCCGGAGGTAGCATCTGCCCCTCATAAAAAACTGATTGCACATGTTTTCACGGCAGCGCGCTGCACGCTTACAGCTTGCTGGAAGAAAATTAACCCCCCGACAAAACAAATGGTTCTTAGGCGAGTGAATGAGGTGAAACTCATGGAGTATTTAATGGCTCTCTTGAACCAAAAGGCCGAACAGTTTAACAGAATCTGGGACCTCTGGCCTTATGGCTGATCCGCTCGTAGATGACCGAGGGGGGATCCTTTAGGCCTTGCCTCTGGGCTCCTGGGTCCGGTTCGGGTCGTGAGCCACCTTGCCCTGGCTTTGGGGGGTCTCCGACGGGGTAGGGGGGGGACCACCCTCTCTCCCCTTCCCCACCCTTCTGTCCTCCCTGGTCCTCTCCCTCACCTCCCCCGTCCCTCTCCTCTTACCCCCCTCTTTCTCTCTCTTTCTTCCTTCCCTTCTTTCTCTCTCTATCCTTTGTTTCTTCCCAGAGAAGTACGACCTCAAAACTGGAACAATCTACCGGAGACACTCACATCCACCACCAGTTTAAGTTCTTTCAAAACTAAAGCTGTCTCACATTTTAATCTGGTCTGTAACTGATTCATAAGCCTATAATATACATCTTCTTTAACTGTGCATGCAATGTATTGTATATATCATGTATATCCTGTTCATTTATGTAACTGTATTTGTAACCATGTATTATTTGTCATTTTAACTCTACAGTATGCCCAGGACATACTTGAAAACGAGAGGTAACTCTCAATGTATTACTTCCTGGTAAAACATTTTATAAATAAATAAATAAAGTTGCGCACTGGTGCCCAAAGCGGGAGTTATTCAAAGCCCTTTTCCTGCCAAAACTTTACATTCCAAGTCCACCAGCCCGGTCTCTGGTGGGCATGCTCAATCATATCGATGTACTTAAGGGGGGTGGGGAATGGGAATCATACACTGGCGACACACTTTATTCGAGCTCGGCTAGTCCCACGAATTCGGGTATAACCGGGTGTATTGAGGTTTGTGACTGTTTTCTGCCCGAGTGCATTGAGTTATTTTCCAGGCAGGGATTGAAGCATTTTATTCCCGCTGGCTGCAATACTGCACAGTATATATATATATATATATATATATATATATATATATATATATATATACTGCATTACAATTCATGAATTTATGCCATCTGGTAGACACGCGAAGCATTGCAGCCTATTAAATCCTAATCATTATCATTTAACAGATCAGCCGCCCATCAGCCAGGCATGAACCCAGGCTGGGAAGGCAAATGCAACGGGGCTTGTCAGAGGTGAGGAGCGGCGCATTCCAGGTATCTGCCAGGTACATACCGGGTATTTGCTCGAATAAAGTGTGTCGGTGCAGTAAGTTGGGGCCTCCCCAATTACCCAGGCCAAGACCTTGAATGCGCGTGCACAATTGGCAAATGTGCGTGAAAAGACGACGTTTCTCAAAAAGTCTTCTTTTCTAGCGTCCCCTTTCTGGATGATCGCGCCCGTGCCTCCCTGCAACCTGGTAGAAGGGATGGGATCTCCACGAACTCTCCTGGCCAAATTTCTCCCTTTTCCTCAATCTACTGCGTGCCTAAACCATTGGCAATACATACGTGCACCTCTGAAAAAGCCTCATCTGAAACCGCCCTACCATCAGCCGATGATGCAGTCGCAGTTCTGATGACCCCAGCCGTGGTTGAAGCTGGGTAGGGGTCACCGGGGTCCATCTGATGGCTGCCGGGGCAATATTGTATTGTATTCTATGTCTTTATTTATATAACGCCATTAATGTCAAGCAGAACAAAAATAAAACCACAGAACCAAGGCTGATTCACCTAATATTTCCTGTGAAAGTATAATGACAAAACAGAAGGCTGCAGAAATTGTGGCGCTGAATTAACAGAGGCACATTCTAAAGTCTAAGAAGTTCTGGATATTGTGGGCACTATGGAGTCTATTTACTTAAATCCCTGGGCTGAAAAAATGGAGCCAAAAGCAGGGCAAAAAAAAGCACCATACTGTATTTATCAAAAAAATGGAATGGGATTGAAAACAAATGGAGTTTTTCCTTTGATAAATCTAGTGCTATTCTTTAGCACTGGGTTCATCCCAGTTTTGCTGCAAGGAGACATTGGTAAATAACCCTGTGTATTCCAAGATGTCACAGATGGTTGAAAATGTAAACATTTGTAATGCCGCTGATTTGGTGCCTTTTCTTTACATAGCTGTTTCAACCTTTTGGGTTTCATCAGTGTGAGGCTGGTTATACTATTGTATTGTATTGTATGTCTTTATTTATATAGCACCATTAATGTACATAGCGCTTCACAGTAGTAATACATGTGGTAATCAAATAAATAACAGATAATATAAATAACAGATCATGGGAATAAGTGCTTTAGACATAAAAGTAACATTAAAGAGGAGGAGTCCCTGCCCCAAGGAGCTTACAGTCTAATTGATAGGTAGGGAGAACGTACAGAGACAGTAGGAGGGAGTTCTGGTAAGTGCGTCTGAAGGGGCCAAGCTTTATGTATCATGTGTTCAAAATATCCACAGTGCTATTCATATGCTTCTTTAAGCAAGTGTGTCTTAAGGTGGGTCTTAAAGGTGGATAGAGAGGGTGTAAGTCGGATACTGAGGGGAAGGGCATTCCAGAGGTGTGGGGCAGTCAGTGAAAAAGGTTTAAGGCGGGAGAGGGCTTTAGATAAAAAGGGGGTAGAAAGAAGACATCCTTGAGAAGAACGCAAGAGTCTGGATGGTGCATAACGAGAAATTAGGGCTGAGATGTAAGGAGGGGCAGAAGAGTGTAAAGCTTTAAAAGTGAGGAGAAGAATGGAGTGTGAGATGCGGGATTTGATCGTAAGCCAGGAAAGGGATTTCATGAGGGGAGATGCTGAGACAGATCTAGGAAAGAGTAGAGTGATTCTGGCAGCAGCGTTTAGGATAGATTGTAGGGAAGACAGGTGAGAGGCAGGAAGGCCGGACAGCAGGAGGTTACAGTAATCAAGATGGGAGAGAATGAGGGCCTGAGTCAGAGTTTTAGCAGTCGAGCAACAGAGAAAAGGGTGTATCTTTGTTATATTGCGGAGGAAAAAGCGACAGGTTTTAGAAATGTTTTGAATGTGAGGGGCAAATGTGAGAGAGGAGTCGAGTGTGACCCCAAGGCAGCATGCTTGGGCTACTGGGTGAATGATCGTAGTTCCAACAGTAATGTGGAAGGAGGTAGAAGGGCCAGGTTTGGGAGGAAGTATGAGGAGCTCTGTTTTAGCCATGTTGAGTTTAAGGCGGCAGAGGACCATCCAGGATGATATAGCAGAGAGACATTCAGAAACTTTGGTTTGTACAGCAGGTGTAAGGTCGGGTGTTGAGAAATATATTTGTGTGTCGTCAGCATAGAGGTGATAATTAAACCCAAAAGATGTTATTAGGTCACCTAGAGAGAGTGTATACAGAGAAAAGAGAAGAGGTCCCAGGACAGAGCCCTGGGGTACCCCCACAGAGAGATCAATAGAGGAGGAGGAGGTGTTAGCAGAAGAGACACTGAAAGTACGATGGGAGAGGTAGGATGAGATCCAGGATAGAGCTTTGTTCCGAATACCAAGAGTATGGAGAATGGACAGTGATGGGCTCTTCCGTGTGGGGGGGGGGGGGGAGGGGGGTGGGAGCGGAACGGCTAATGCCAGAGCTACTGTCTGTTCTGGTGCTGCTGCCCAACCAACACTCGGGGTGCTCTGCACGGCTGGCCCCTTCCCAATCTGTGAGGAGAACCCTGTGGCTATGCTGTGCGCCCCTCAAGATTCCGCCACCCCAGAGACCCGTGGGGGTCCCAAAAGAGACCATCGCCTGAGGTTCTTAAGCCCTTAGCATGCTTATTAATGATGCCCTGAGGATCGCTTTCTCCGCTGCGCTATCCACCACCAGGTCCCGGACCTGCACCGCCTCCGGAGCTGCAGGACGCCACTGCACAGCGCTACCTGGGATTTCTCCCCCACTTGTTACTCAGCGCGCTGTGAATTGCAAGCTGCCCGATCCCCCTGCGTTGCTAACCAACCTATAAACGCACTTATCCTGCCTCGCAACAGGCCCCTTTTTAATGCTGCAGGCTTCTAACCTGCCCTCGGTAACCCCGGGGAAGTGACAACCGCAGCAGGTGGCTGTCCTTGTTTCTTCCCACCTGCCTTGCATCACAATGGTCGGAGACCGGCGCCCAGCCACTGGGGGCCTACCTGCGAATCGATCTGCCCTGATGCATTGTGGCTTGAAACTGCTACCCCCCACAGAGGGGCCCTGAAAATCGTGACGCCCTGCCTTACAGCCCCAATGCCACAGGCTGCCGCCCCGCCCCATAACATAACCAGGTACGACGTGCTGCCGTACCATCCACGGCATGGCCCCATCAACTGCCCTCGGGGTCTGCCCTACCACCTGTCGCCTGTCTTGCGCATGCTGATGCCCATGACCCTGGCCATGGCAGAAGAATTTAAAAGACATCCGGGTCAGGCCGATGGCTGTCGGTACCGGAATGGGATCTACGGTGCCAATGACCCCGGCCGTGGTTGAAGTTGGATTAGGAGACACCGGGGTCAGGCTGGGGGCTGCCGGGACGGGGTCTGGTGCCACCGTCCCCCCACTGATGTACCTCCCCCATTCTGCCGCAACTCCTAACGCTGTACCTGCCTCCCCTTCCGTTGTTCCTGCGCCGAAGGAGACTGACGCCTGAGGCTCCAAAGCTTTCCACATGCCTGTCAATACTGCCGTGAAATTTGCCTGCCCTGCTGTGCCATATGTCTTTGGATCTAGAGCCAGCACTGACCCTGGTGCTGCCTGCCTTACAGCCGCTGCACCACTGGGGATTTCTGCCCCTGTTAACTCCTGTTAACACCCCCCTGCACCCCACATCACTGTCCCCCCCTGCACCCCACATCACTCTCCCCCTGCAGCCCTCATGACTCTCCCCCACCTGCACCTCACATCACTGTTCCCCCTGCATCCCCCCCTTACCAGGCGCTCGTCCCCCCCTCCCCGTCCCCGGTGCTGTTCCCCCCCTGTCTCTGGCGCATGTTGCCCCCCCAGTCCCCGGTGCTTGTTTCACCCCCCAGTCTCTGGCAGTGGTTCACCCTGTCCCCGGTGCTCCTTCCCTCTCCCCCCCCGGCGCTCCCAGTGGCCCCGCTGAGGGGAGATAGTACAGGGCCCGCGGGGGTGGTGAGAAGGAGAAGCGCCGGTAGAGGTGATGTGTTCCCCCCCCCCCCCGTCGCCGCCGATCGTTCCCCCCGTCCACGCCGCTTGTTCCCCATGTCCCCGACCGCTCCTTCCCACCCCCGGTCCCTGGCGCTCCTTCCCCTCCCTGGCGCTGCCGGTCCTCGCTGAGTGTGGTTTGCCGCGGGGTGAGGAGGAGAAGTGCCGGGGGAGGTTACATTGTGGCTAGGCGCGGGGTGAGGAGGAGAAGCGCCGGGGGAACTTACCTGCAGTGAGTAGGAGAAGCGGCCGAGTGAGGAGTATTGATGATTGCCTGTGAGCCCCTGTGTGTGATGTCACCCTGCCCCGCAAACCCTGCCTCTCAGCCAATGGGACAGCTTGCCAGCGAGAGGGGCCAACCAATGACAAAACGCACAAAACCACAGACAAACACCACAGACAAACATTTCAGTTTTATATACAGTATATAGATTAATACTACCTAATACAATACCATTTATTAGCACTACAAATGTTATTTTTTAATCTGAACCAGATTCGCCTGACAAACTAGGTTCCACTACATGTGAGTTTAGGCAAGACAAGGTAAAAATAATTCTAATTGTCTAAATGTTTGGCTATATTAAAAATATAAGGTCTGCGGACATAAAGGTCTGCGGTGCGCCTATGAAAGGGACTCTCTAGTGTATTGTCTTTGATACACCTATTGTATCTAGGTATATTAAAAACAATGAACAATAATTCTAATTGTCTAATTGTTTGGCTATATTAAAAACAATGAACAATAATTCTAATTGACTGCATATCAGTTTACTCACTGTCTTGTGCTTCTTCATATTTTCAGCTGGGGGCTTTCATCAAATGTGATGTTTTGAAAGCATTACAATTAACAATAGTTCAAATGGTGTGAATAAAGGCTAAATTAAGAATTCAGAGAATATAACTATGGTAAATTTTGTTTATAAGCACAGAAAAAATGTTCTTTTTTTTAATTCTGCAATGCGCATGCAATAGCAATATCTATATGCACATGTCTAGACCAGTTGAGAACTTCATCAAGGGCACATCAGCAGAAGAATCTTAATTGAAATGCATTGTCCTTCATTAACATTTATAACAATTGATCTGCTGTACACCAGGTTTCATATCTGAATACATAAATATCAATCATACTAGCTGTTAGTGGAGGGGGCAGATGACTTTCCTTCCAATGAGTTTCATGTCCCAAACATTTCCTTCCATCACAGTAGTTTTCTAATTAAAAAAAAATTACAGGAGTTATGAACACCTACACCCGCCTTTATAAAAAAAATTGTACTTCCAATAGAAAGCAGGTGAAAGTGTTTACAAAAATGACATACTGTAGGTAGCAAAACAAGAAGTAATCCTAATCATATTTATATTGCATGAGAAAATAACAAAAAAGGATACATTTCTCAGTTACATTTCAGGAACTGGCTCTGATATAAAAGGGGGGTGGCCAGTATGATTCTATATTACTGGTGTAGCCCTCTTTCCTACGCTCTCGAGTGACTACGGGTACTGCATACACCTGTGGCTCCAGGAGATCTGGGCCTCCGCTAACTGGGAGCCTGGGGTACTATGTATCTTATTGGCAGTGCCTCCACTTACCCAGGATCCCCATCGTGTAAGATTCCCCTGGATAAGAACAATAGCAACACACATGATTGTAACTGTTTTACTGTAACGCACGAATAACCCTTATTACTTAAGCCTAGCAAAAAGACATATGACACATTCCTATACTTGTACTATACTTATAACGCTAGTGGCTCGGCCACTCTCACAAGGAGTAATGTCTCTGTCCCGTCACCGCGTGCCCCGACACCGTGTCCATGTACTGTGTGTGTATATAGGCTCAGTCCTTTGGCCACTCCACTAGTGTCCCCAAAGAGTGTTCCCTAAGGCGGGATCAGCGCCTGTTGACAGGTGTTGGTGCCCTTTGGTAAATACCTTCCGGTCACTGTGGTGACCGGTAATAACTTCAAAAAGGATCCGCCGATCCAGCGCAGTCTTTCCGATGTCACAATGCTCAACCGTCTGGTCCCAGATGACTATCCACAACCGCAACTCCGCACACTTGTCCCTATCTGTTATACAGTAACGGGTGATGTCGCTATCACTACAGGGCATCACTGCAGCAACACACTCTACTGTGGCTCAGGGAATCTCTTAGGGCCTACGGGGAAGATCTAACCTATGAAGGTGGTTCACGGACCCCCTGCACCCACACTACCTCTTCCCTTGCTCCTCCGGTGCCCTCTAACTAGCGTGGTCTCTCCCCCACGCTTCCCTTTCCTGCCTCCCGTGAATCTGGCCCTCCCATTCGCTCCCTGGGTCAGGTGACTTCGCTAAGGCTCCTGTGAGTTGTAGTTACTGGCTGAGCCTCTATCTTTTTGGCCAGCCATTCGCGCACTTGCACTGCGCATGCGCGACCTCTCTCCGCTCTGACAGTGCACCTTACTATTGCGCAACAACATGGCGGTGTCCTATGCTGTCGGGCCACCACGGAACCTTCCAACACTCCCCCCGGAGATGCACTGCAGCAAGGGAAAGCAAACCAACACATCCCTACACTGGTAATAATTGCTGTGATGTTTGCTGTGCTGTATTTAAGCTTATGTTACCATGTCTTGGTTTTGACTACTAATCTGCCCTGCCAAACATGTAAGATCTGGTATCTGTGCAGGCAGTGTTAGGCCTAATACGGGGTTTCCCCTGCAGTAAACAGTTTCCTTGAGTGACAAGGGGGGCGGGCTAAGGCCTGTGTACTGCCCAATAAGGTGCTCAGACCTTGGATCCTCCTCCTGTGTACTAAGGGAGCCGTACAGCCAAATTTAGTTAGTGCTGGTAGTGTGAAGTCAGGGCTCTGACCACCTTCCATCACCTCCTATAGGTGAGTGGGACAGCTACCCTTCATCCCACCAGTGGATAGGAGGATGGGCTCTGGAGGCCTCAAGCCCCAGGGTTGATTCCAGGGATTATCTGGAAGAATGTACAGCCAGAATCAGTTGTGTGCTGTATCCTGTGAGTTGAAGAATACAGTTCCTGTTTTATAATATACATTCCTGCCTGAGCCTGCAATCAATCTGGGGGAGTATCAGAGAGTTCTCCTGCAGGGATTGCACTCCTGGAGCCTACAAGAGATGGAGGCGCCGCACCACCGAGAGAGAACCAGCTACCATCACCCCAAAAACCTGTCCTGTCTTCCCCACAAATATCGGCAGAACCTCAGTGCTTCTGTGAACCAGCAGGTGAGCAGCACATGACACCCTGTAATAGTGTAATCTCCTAGAGGGTAGGGGAAAACCTGTTACACTTAAAGATGGCTTTAAAGCAAATATATTTCATTTTATTTAAAGCCGCAATACAGGTTTAATTATTATTTGTTTTAATTACATTATTGAAGCTGGGGGTCTCTGGAGCTGAACTGTGCTAATTTAAGCTCGGGGAACCCCCTGTTTCCAGAGATACTTACCTCTGTACAGAATTCCGTTATCGATGCAGCCGGGGAAATGTGTGCCTAACAAAATGGCGGCGTTTCAATGTCTCGCTTCAGGCTGGCCAATAGGAAGCTGTGATGTCATCCGGTGCAGCTTCCTATTGGCCCACGTGATTGAAACATTTAAACTCTATAGCGATACCGTCACCCCTTACAGAGGCAAGTATCTCTGGAACCAGAGGGTCCTCTGAGCTTAAATTAACACAGTTAAACTCCAGAGACCCTATGCTTGAATCATGTAATAAAAAATATTAATTAAAAAAAAATGTAACCTGTATTGCTGCTTTAAACTCCAATATGTAGTTAGACTTTACCCATAACACTTCAATTAAACTTAATTCCTGAAGGGGGTAGATAGTGTTTATTGGTAACGCGTTTATGAATGGGGACATTTCTACAATTATGATTTGGCTTTAAAAAGGACACACGTGCGTACTGAATGCTCTTCCACATTGACTTCACTGAAGGTATGTGACAAGCAGCTTTTAACCAGTTATTCAATGACAAATTAGGATTAGAGTGTTTATCAATAAAACACAGGGAGGCAGTGAATTGAAAAAATTCACTAATACGACATATCCACTCTTTGTAATCCAGTCTCGTTGCAACGGCTTATCAGGCTGAGAACAGTCTCATTCCAGCTCACTGAATAGAACCCACTATTAGTATTTCTGGCACCTTAATCCTATTACATTTACTTGTGCATACAATAATTTGATTATCTAATCATTTTACATAATTGTGCTTGTCGTATTTAGCACTTAGAATGGCTGCCCTGAGTCTATAAAACAGCGTATTAGAAAACTTGCTGACGTTTCTATTTATTGTGTTACACAAATGAGGAGAGGAATGGTTAGTCATTAGTCATAATTAACTTACAACTAAAATACTGTATTACAAGCATTTTATTGTGTTGACATTTATATACAGCTAATAATTCAATATTGCAAACTGAATTACAATAGTGTAGTACTGTTTTTATTTACGTGGAGTATTAATACATTTCACAATGAAGGATGCCTGTTCCATTTAAAACTATGGAGAAAACATTATTCAGACCTTATGTCTGCCTACAGTACCTTTGACTTATATATACACTCTCCATGAAAATAAATGTGCAGCATATGCTGCTCTACTTGTTCTTAGCTTCAACCAGTCAATGCAGAAGTCATACATTGAATTGAATGTATCTAAAGTTAGTGGCACAGCTAAACCCCGTTACAACGCGAATCCGCTTATAACGCGATACAATACGCAATACAATTGTATCCTCGGGGCAGGGACTCCTCTTCCGAAATTTTACTTTTATGTCTAAAGCACTTATTCCCATGATCTGTTATTTATATTATCTGTTATTTATTTGATTACCCCATGTATTACTACTGTGAAGCGCTATGTACATTAATGGCGCTATATAAATAAAGACATACAATACAATACAATACAATTTTCGTATTTATGAATACTTTTATTTCTATCTTAAATACTTTATTGTACAATGCATACAATTGTACATTATTTCTAACGCAATACGCTTATAACGCAATGTGATTCTTTGGACCCCAGGCACAGCGTTATAAAGGGGTTGAGCTGTATATGCGACAGTAAATGTTACACAGGGTAGATACACAGAGGTCTGTTAAATCTGGGCTGCTAACGTGATGTTACCTAAATAGGTACGTTTTCCTCCGTTTAATGGGTATTCACAAAGCTAAATATATGCAAAACCTTTGGCCATTAGTGATCTCATTAGCATACGCTAAACGCAGTGTCAGGTTAGCCTCGCCTGGCGTTAGTTTCAAATAACATGGCATTAAGCCTCACTTACCCAAGGGCGACTCCCATCAGGACCCTGAATGTCTTTAATTAAAGTTAAAAAGAGAAGACAGGACAGGGAAAGAACCCTGTAAATAACAATATGATAGTTACATCATATCCAACTGTGGTCTTACACTTATCCAGACCCTGTAAAACTTGCCGGGTTGATGTTGCATGATGTTGTGTGGGGAATGCCAACCCAGACAGGCAGCTGAGGTAGTATGCTTGAGTCCTACCTATATCCAGTGCAGCGCCTCCACCTCATCAGGATCTCTGCGTCCGCAAGGGGATGGTTCTGATGAGGAACTCCTTCTTGGTGGTGTCATCCACTGTTGAGTAATTCCACACTCACACAGTGAGGTTATCTTTGAACAGGGCATCTTTATTGCTTGGTGGTATGGGCAAGCTGCCCCTCACAGCTAGCAGCTTAGCCGCTCATTCCTTTGCTGCACTCCATTAGGAAGGTTCCTTCTCCTCTAATAGAGTTGCTCTCCACCTCTCCCCATAGCGAGATTCACCAGCTTGTCTCTGTCTCTCTGCTCAGAGCTGCACAGACTCACAGCTATTGCATCAGACACTGCAACACTGTTGCAGACCTCCACATGACTCTCCTGAACAGAGTCAAACACCAACAGACTGAACTAACTTTAGGAAGTGCTGTGCAATATATCAGCTTCCAGAAAGACCCACATCTTCTCTGTGTCACTAACAGGGGACACAGACAGGCTGTCACTTCCTTTGCTACTATCTTACACAACACCAGGGGTTGAGGGCAAACCTCCATGATGACTACTGGCAATCCTGCATACTTACCAGGTTTACTGCCAGCATGAGAAAGAGATATGTACACCAATTTTACACAAGGCTACATTCTCCCCCTGGTGGAACACAATATCCCGGCTGAGATCTAAATTTGCGGAAACTTCCTTCAGGTAGCACTGCAAAACACAACAATACACATTATAGTACATATCTTTTCATCATAAACATAATAACAGATACATCCTAACGTAGATGTGTAACAACTAGGATTACTCCCTGATGGAGTATCCATTACTGGTACTACCATACCCTCTTAAGGTGGCCTGCGCACAGCATGGTCCACTGGATTTATAGCAGAAGTACTATAACACTCTGGGTGACATACTGGACACCCACAATCAGCCCATAACTCTGGCCTGGATGCTAGTGGACTGAGAGGATCATGCCCATACACTTCCTTAAGGCATCTCCTGGAGATGTAAGCTATCCTTTCTGCTGTCTCAGTATACCAATTTTAATCTGATACTTCACAATCCCAATTTTCTATGGAACTATCAGTATCCCAATTCTCCTCGTCTGATCCTTCCTCATCATCAGAACTATATCCCCTATCCTCATCAGTGGAACCCATCTCAAACTCAATTTCTCCCTCTCATGGATGGTGGAAATAAAGCAAAGCTTTTAGGTGATTCCTGGCAACTCTTGCCGACACTGGAGGTACATAAGGGGTTCCCCGGGCAATAGGCACAATATGAGCAACTTTACCCAATTCCCCAGACATCCCACTGGAATAGTGTGCATACCATAACGATTGACTTCCCCGTTAGCAACAGGCTTGATTACAGTAGGATTCACCCCAGGAGACTTCACATAGGTTAACACTTCCCTCCCCGATTTCTCCTCGGAGGTAAAGCAATCACCCCAGTCCAGGTTCTCCCCAGTCCGTTCATCAGAAGTGTCCCGTGACTCCCCAGACAACCCTTGACTATACTGGGACCCATAGGAAAAAGTGACAGGAGCAGGGGTTTTAACTATGGCCGGGAGTTGGGCATAGGGAAACACTGCCGGCATACGCGGGGCTACGACCCGCAACTTCTCGCTACCTTGCCCGGTACCATCGTACTGGCACTCCGGTACACTTGTGTCCTTGTTCCATCCGGTTCCGCTGTGCCCACCGGAAATTATGTCATGGATCTCACGGGACTCGCCGCCATCTTGCGTTGGGTTCCCCACCGGAACCTTTTCCTCCAGAACGACGTCCGCCACAGGAAGTGATGGTTCTGCTCTCCGCTCTGCTCGGGCCTGGGCTAGGCCTCTCTCCGCCGTTGCCACCACCGGCGCCTGGGAAGGGCAAGGGTGTCGCTTACCACTCCGTCGGCTCGGGGTGGTTCTTCCTCCGTCATAGACTCCGCCAGTCACCACGACCGTGGGACTCCGCCTCTCAGGTTGTTTCTGCACCGGCGACACGAGACTCCGCTCCGCCGCGACACAGGTAAGTGCCGGTTCTTTCCCAGCACCTCTGTAGTGGTCCGCTGGTAGGCGCATCACCAACGCTGTCGGGGTCGCTTGCTCCTCGTCCGAGGATCCGAACTCCGACTCGGCAAGTGGCACTCCCGTAGGGGACCGACGGTGAGGTTCCGGGTTCTCACCGCGGTTGTAGACCCCTCTCTCTTCAGGCTCCATCTTTATCATGAGGAGCGATCCCCATTCTCCGGGATCAACTGGTTCTGCTTTGACCGAGAGCGAGGCTTCAGCTGTCAGTTTAGCTGTGTCCGCTCCCACCTCCACGGTCTGCCCTGGTACGAAGGGCTGCACAGCCCTAGGTAGTGGATGCCACATTGGGGACACCTTGCCGTGGTGCTTGCTTCTCCACCGGGTAACCTGCACTGCATGCACAGGCACCGCAATGTCTCTTTGTCCCCAGCCTTGACTACCAGGAAGCCTCCTGGCAATGAATAGGGATATACCCCAATGTCCATCTCGCTCTTTGTAGTGCTGGTTACGGAAGACACTTTGCACAGTGGTCTCTCCTGTTCACCAGCTCCTCGCAACTGAGGGACAGGAAGATCACATCCAGCTCGTCCCTCAGACAACTCGGGTCTCGCTTGGCAGAGATAGAGACCCCTCCCCCTGGTGAATATTTGGGAAGGGTCCCACAGATTCACGTTATGGCCCATAATTGGCTCTGAGCCTGTCACAGTCCTGAGGGCAGGGCCACAGCCTTCGCGTCACTACCCCCAACAGGGTGGGGTTCTCTCTTTGGCGCCAATCCCGGCCAACTGTCTGCAACTTTTGCATTTGCAGAATTCTCTGCACTCGGCCCACGCGATCTCCCAGGGAAGCGGAAGCCGCCATCTTGATTTGCCCGGCCGTTTACAATCACAATTGAGGTAGATCTTTGCATGAGAATCGCCGTCTGGCAGTCAGATTCTTCAATTCCACCGCCCACAATCACAATGTCCTCAATACTGTCCTCCAGGGTAGCACCCCGCGGTCCTAGACAGGACCAAAACGGCACGGCCACAGCTTTGGCACCACTCCACAGCATGCTTGCAAAAGTCCCTTCTGCCGCTTGCACTTCACCCGCACACACGCCATGTGCGCTCTCTCCATCAGCCTCCGTCCGCTATTTTGGACCTTCCGCACCGCGCGGATCCTCCATTCTTGCGGATGTCATTTCGTTGCTGTATTCGTTCTGATTGTACATGGAGCTCCTCTCTGCGGGGCAGCTGCCATACCGATACAACAAACATGCCTTGTGCACCACCTTATGTACCTAATGTAGGTCTGACTTGTGTTGCACTACCTCAGGCTAGGCTCACTCTCTCTGTTTCGGCTGTATCTCCTTCCTCCCAGTCTGTGCTCCCTTTGGTACACTGGCGACACACTTTATTCGAGCTCGGCTAGTCCCACGAATTCGGGTATACCCGGGTATATTGAGGTTTGTGACTGTTTTCTGCCCGAGTGCATTGAGGTATTTTCCAAGCAGGGATTGAAGCATTTTATTCCCGCTGGCTGCAATACTGCACAGTATATATATATATACTGCATTACAATTCATGAATTTATGCCATCTGGTAGACACGCGAAGCATTGCAGCCTATTAAATCCTAATCATTATCATTTAACAGATCAGCCGCCCGTCAGCCAGGCATGAACCCAGGCTGGGAAGGCAAACGCAACGGGGCTTGTCAGAGGTGAGGAGCGGCACATTCCAGGTATCTGCCAGGTACATACTGGGTATTTGCTCGAATAAAGTGTGTCGGTGCAGTAAGTGGTCTGGAATGGGCTAGAGTACTCTGGCTCTTCCATGCAGTACTTGGGCGTCTACCTACTGTTGGCTAGCCTAGCGCTGACCCTGTCCAGAATTCCTGACCTCGTTAACAGGCTATCCCTTCAGGCATCCTACCACTAGCGCTACCTCAAGGTGACTAGGACAGCTATAGCCCGGCTCCAAACCCCCAACTCCTTTCAGGCCCTTAGGTCGTCCCTGCGAACTGACAAACTCCATCAGCCCCCTGACTACCCCTAGGTCCGTCCCAACACAGCACAAAGTGGCAGCATACACTCTCCCTGTTTCCCAGTGTGCCTAGCAAAAGCCTGTCCTGTTGACAGGTATCTCAGCAGCGCCTCCAAATGTAACGGATTTTCTGGCCTGACCCACCCAATCTCACATTGGCCCCTGTGGTCTAACCAGTCCCCATTACACGTCTTGTCTGGTGGTGCACCTGTTGGCAACAGGACTCCTGAGTCTCCCGCATGATGTTGTGTGGGGAATGCCAACCCAGACAGGCAGCTGAGGTACTCCAAAAACCAGGGTGTGCAGCGCACAGCAAATGAGGAGAGCAGGTCTTGCAATGAAAAGTCCTTTATTGGGGAATCATATGGTGTGGAACAGCAGCAAACCTTCTACGCATTTCGTTCGGATGAACTTTTTCAAGATACTTGATAAAGTTCATCCGAACGAAATGCGTAGAAGGTTTGCTGCTGTTCCACACCATATGATTCCACAATAAAGGACTTTTTATTGCAAGACCTGCTCTCCTCGTTTGCTGCGCGCTGCACACCCTGGTTTTTGGAGTTCCTATCCTACTTCAGCTGCACGCTCTGGAAGGGAGACCCTGGGAGAGGCAAGACTGTGAGTACATACCTGGGGCTTACCCGATGAGGAAAGGGGGGGTGTCTTTTGGCAACCTACCCCGACCTTCAGGGTACCTTATGCCCTCTTAAGGCTTAGTACTGCTACTGTACAATTGATCATACCCAGCCTACACTCCCTTCCATCATATACAGCCCCAGCACTTTGAGCACCATTTCACAAACAGGCAGCTGAGGTAGTATGCTTGAGTCCTACCTATATCCAGTGCAGCGCCTCCACCTCATCAGGATCTCTGCGTCCGCAAGGGGATGGTTCTGATGAGGAACTCCTTCTTGGTGGTGTCATCCACTGTTGAGTAATTCCACACTCACACAGTGGGGTTATCTTTGAACAGGGCATCTTTATTGCTTGGTGGTATGGGCAAGCTGCCCCTCACAGCTAGCAGCTTAGCCGCTCATTCCTTTGCTGCACTCCATTAGGAAGGTTCCTTCTCCTCTAATAGAGTTGCTCTCCACCTCTCCCCATAGGGAGATTCACTAGCTTGTCTCTGTCTCTCTGCTCAGAGCTGCACAGACTCACAGCTATTGCATCAGTACTGCAACACTGTTGCAGACCTCCACATGACTCTCCTGAACAGAGTCAAACACCAACAGACTGAACTAACTTTAGGAAGTGCTGTGCAATATATCAGCTTCCAGAAAGACCCACCTCTTCTCTGTGTTACTAACAGGGGACACAGACAGGCTGTCATTTCCTTTGCTACTATCTTACACAACACCAGGGGTTGAGGGCAAACCTCCATGATGACTACTGGCAATCCTGCATACTTACCAGGTTTACTGCCAGCATGAGAAAGAGATATGTACACCAATTTTACACATGGCTACATTTACAAGCATACAAACTTTCCAGAAGGCTCAACCAGGACAGTTTTACATGAGCCAGCAACATGTTCATAGAGAAGGTAGAACAGATGGAGTATTATGGGGCTGCTCTAAAAATGGAGTCTACAATACATTATTTGTAATAAAACATAGTTGTGATGATTTAAAAATGGTTTAATGCTTTCCATTATTCTTGACCAATTTGTGCTTTGTACAGACCTGGGAAAAATTGCATTGTTCCAGGTAAACTAGGATATTCTCTAGCTGTATCTATTATTTTCACTGCCTCTCACAATGCTAGAAAGATCAACATTTAAGTCCTGCAAGTTTTTACAGATTTATACTGCTTTATTTCAATCATGCTTGTGGTGAAAAAGTTATACATATCTAAAAATTGTCTATGTCTACAACATAAATAGTCTAGTTTAGAGTTAGGGATCAATAACTGACCCTAACCATGGCAAATTAGATCAATTAATAAGTCACAAAGACCACAAATTACTGCTAATTGGGTCCAATAATGAGTTGTGTGCTATATCTGTGTATGCTGTGTATACATTGACTATTCACAGGACTTTTTAGTTCATGCACACCCCTATTTTACTGAATATAAGCTAATGGCAGCTGTATGCTTTATCACTATATAGGCTTTACATGTTAGCCTTATATGGAAAATATGTTTATCTGCGTGTTTGGTGTTAAAGTCATTGAAGTCTACTATTTATACACAGATATAGAAGTTGTTGTTTGTGGGTTCTTTTTCTGGGTTTTATTTGCATGATTGTATGATCATCTGATATGTTGTAGGGTTAGCTTGGTCCTCTGTTTTGTAGATCATTGTTGACACTTGACTGATTACTTGCAATATTATTTACCTAGTACTCCCCAGTTTTAGCTACTATACCTATAGTGCAGAGTAGCTTAGAGTCAGCATTCCTTACATTAATGTATAGAGTCAGTGGGAGGTTTGAGAAGCCTGCTTTACATAATAGCCATGGCTATTTATGTGACTTTTATGCAAATTTTTTCTAGCATATGAGATGCTACATACTTTATTGGATATATTATTTGCTGATAAGATTGCTGCTAAATATATTATTGCCAAGAGGCTATTTGTCTGTTTCATACAGTGTATTTTATACTGCAAATGTGAGATATTCAATAATCGGACATTTTTAGTGGTCATGTTTTTAAATTATGTGTAGCCATGCTGTATAATGGACTGCAGTTTCCTCTCCTGCTTGCTGTAAGCCTGGTAAGTTGCAGGGATGCCAGCAGTAATCATGGAGGTTTGCCCTCACACCCTGGTGAGGTGCCCTATGTGTGGATGGGAGTGGCTACATACTCTGAGTCCACCGTTAGTGACATCAGAGATGTGCCTGCCTCCTGAGAGATATAAGGCACAGCACTGCTCAAAGTTAGTGTGTTGGAGTAAGGAGCAGGTCTGCGTTGAGACCTGGGGGAAAGAGGCCCACTAGTGCTGTAACTAGTGGCCCCATTCTATATCAATCAGCATCAAGCTGTCAACGCCATACTGTGTCCAGGGACCTGGCACAGGAGTGATCTCCCTGAGGGGAGAGGGGATCCCACTCCATTGGGAGGGTGTACCTTTGAAGGGATCACATACCGAGATGTGCGGCTGAGTCAATCGCTGCGAGGGGCAGCTAGCCCATACCGCAACTACAATAAAGATGCTCAAGTTCAACAAATCCTTGCTGTGTGGGAGTGAAGTTCTTGCACAGGAGGAGGCACCACAGAGGAGTTCCTCATCAGTTACATCTTCCTGCGGACGCAGAGATCCTGATGAGGTGGAGGCGCTGCACTGGATATAGGTAGGACCCATGCACACTACCTCAGCTGCCTGTCTGGGTTGGCATTCCTCACACAACATCATGCGGGAGACTCAGGAGTCCTGTTGCCAACAGGTGCACCACCAGACACAACCATGTAATGGGGACTGGTTAGACCACAGGGGCCAATGTGAGATTGGGTGGGTCAGGCTAGGCCAGAAAATCCGTTACATATGTTTAAATTATTTTATATATATTTTTGGTTGTGATGCAATATATATTAGTTGGTGTTAGGATTCAGGAGTGTCCATGCCACGTCTTATTCTGCTCAATGTATTCAGCCCTAAACAAAACAAACGGTTCATAACAAGTACTCTAAACCTCCCAAATAAATCTAAAAAAGAATGATTAAAATTAATGTATTAAATATATTCTCCGGGTTGATTCAATTAACAGAAAAGTTACATATCCAGATATCATACAATTCATGTTCAGTTTTAAAAATGTCAATTAATTATAACAGTTAAAGACCCATTTTCATAGATAGTCCCACAAACAAACATGATATTTAAAGCTGCAGTGGTAAATGTTATATCCAAAAGATCAGTTCTATATGATCTGATAATTATCACTAGAGCATAGGACAGACACGTCCATTACTGTGTTAATGGATCAATATTCCGTCACAAATCTAACAATATTCAATTTATTTTGCTGACCCACACCAAACAAAACATTTGTCCTACTGTATTTGTTTTCATTGCTTGTATATATCCCTTAGAAATACTTTATATAGAATAGGACTGTGAACTTCGCAGCCTATGGGGCTGCATGCAGCCCACAAGGTGTCACCATACGGCACACGCCTGTTAAACCGACATTAGGGAGGAGGTGATGGAAGCTGCATCTGCCGGCCACGCTTCCTCCCTCTGTCGGTGCATGTCAGAAGAAGGCCCACACACGGAGGCTCCAGCAAGATGAGCTGTGGGGCTATTGGGGGGAGGAGGGCTAGTGTGAGGAACGGGGACTGGTATTGGTCTATTGTGGGGAAATCGGGCTGAAGTGGGGCTATTGTGGGGAATGGGGTCTGGTGTGGGACTATTGTGGGTGTGGGAAGCTGGTATGGGGCTTATGTGGGCCAGGGGGATTTTGTAGGAAAAGGGATATTATGAGAGAGGGGGAATTATGGTGGTATTATGGGGGATATTGTGTGTATTGTGGGCAGGGCCACTTTATACATTATGCCGACTAGGCACAGTACCTAGGGCCTAAGAACCTTTTAGGGCCTACAATATTTCACTTGAAAAAATACCTGAACAAAAAAATCACAAAATAAGATAAAACAGAAAATTTTAGGGAGGGATGGGATGAGAGGAGAGGGGCAGAGAGACAGGTGGAGAGAGGAGGAGAGAGTAGAGGGGATAGTATGGAGAGGTGATGGGGGAAAGAGGGGTGGGGGAAAAGAGGGGGATGGGGAAGATGGAAGGGATATTGGGGGAGAGGGGATATGGGGAGAGGGTATATGGTGGGGAAGGGGATTTGGGGAAAAAAGAGAGGTTGGGGAAGAAAGAGAGAAGGGATTGGGAATAAAGAGGGCATGGGGGAGAGACAGGGCATGGGGGGAGAGAAGGGATGGGGGAGAGGGCAGGGAGAGAGGAGATGGGGGGAGAGAGAAAGGGGATGGGGTAAGAAAGAGGGGAGAGGGCAGGGAGAGGGGGTGGGGGGAGAGATGGGAAAGGGCAGAAGATAGGAGATATGGGGGGAAGAAGGTATATGGTGGGAGAGAGTATATGGGGAAAAAGAGAGAGGGGATGAGGAAAAAAAGAAAGGAGATGGGGAATAGGGAGGGGGTGGGTGGAGAGAAAGATAGAGGTGACCGAGGGGAGAGAGAGACAGATGGGATGGGGGAGAGACAGGGGATGGGGGAGAGAGAAAATGTATGCATAGGTTATAGTGAAGGTTTACAAAACAAATTCTTGGTGCAGCCCGAGTCTTGCAGTTGGACTTAAGAATTGTCCCCCAAGCTATTCTGAGTTTAGCTGGCCTATTCTAGAGTGTCCTCTCTGTTTAAACCGCTTGGCCATATCTCTAGCTTGTACTTCAAAACATTTGTAGAGCAATTCCTCCTTAACCTAAAAAAAAATACCCCTTACAGATGGTACTTGTTAAATAGTGGCCAAAAGAAGACTATTAGTTGCCGTTGGCTTCCTATACTAATCTTGACAAATGGATTCACCATATTTTTTTAACCAAAAGATTAAAAAAAAACACATCTTCCCTACCCTTTTAAATTAAGGTAATTAGTTTTGAACTTGTTCAAAAAGCATGACAATTTTTTAATAGAGCTTTCCCATAGTACCAGAATGTCATCAATACAGCAAAGTCATATGTGCCGTAAACTCGTTCACACCATTAGCAAACATCACCTGTTGTTCCCACCAACTTAGGTAAAGTTACACATACATACTTTAGGTAGAGGCCCATATTGGCTCCTATGGCTGTTCCTTGAATTTGTAAATACAATGTATTATCAAATATGAAATTAAACTATAATGGGAAAGCACAAAGTCCAAAATTAATAAAAAATGGTTTACAATGGAAGCGTAGGCTGACCCATATATTTCAGTTTATTAATCTAATCAGTACTGATAAAAATAATAAACTCCAGAATATATCCAATACCCAGCATCAAATAGACCCATTCAAGAAGCAGTTACCCCTATAAAAAAAATATCTCCCCCGCCCCCATTTTTACATGATGTGGAAGCAGGAGGTCTCGGGACCTGTCTTGCCATATTTTCAGCTGCGGAAACCATCTGAGTTACAGTCCTTGAAAGGTAGCACTAGTGCCACTCCCTCCTTAGGAAACACAATGCAGTGTAAATCTCCTGCATCATGTGGTCCAATAGAAAGCCACAACAATTTCATATTGGCTCATATTCTATACTCTATGGAAGTAGGGGGTCCGCGGAGCTGAAATTTGTGCCTTTTCCGTCAGGAGACCCTCTGTTTCCCACCCAGGTTTAAAAAAAGGGTGCATTTAACTTGGAATGCACCTTGACGCTTCAGCTGTTGCTTTACTAGTCACTGGTATTACTGAGATTTTTGCATTTCAAAGTATGTTTTTCAGTTTGCTTTATTAATGTATAATTTGATGATCAAAACCTCCACATACAGTAACTGTTCTTTTGCAAGAGTTTTTCTAAATGTGTTTTTCTGTTTCCTGCCTGTTGCTATTCTTTCAGCACTCAGCCTAATCAGGAAGGATTATCTCTCCTTTGAATTGAGAATGCCAGCCTCCAACAATAAAACTATTCTATAGGAGGTATTTTCCACTCGTATAAAGAAGTCTTAAAATACTAATGTTGACTTAAATGTTTCTGCCCCCTGTCCAATAAAGTACTGTGTTATCGAAAATGTTATGTTACTGTGTTTTATCCAGAATTTAAAGAGACAATCCAAGCACTATTTTTTCCACAGCCCTGTAGCAGAGGGTGTCTGTAACCGAACCTGAACTGAACGCGGGGCCAATAGGAACCTGATGACGTGGGAAACTGATAACGTCACAGCTTCCTACTGGTCCGCAGGGCATGGGAGCTTTGACAAAGGGCCATTACACCTGCTAGCCAAGCAGATCGGTTACTGGCATCTACTATGCAGGTATTTCCAGTAGCATGGAGCCCCCGGAGCTGTAATTAATGGGGTTCAGCTACAAAGACACCCTGCATCAATTCTGTGTAAAAAAAAAAAAATCAAAAAAATAAGTGCTTGAATTGTTGCTTTAAAACAATTTTCATACAGTCGATGGTTATCGTTTATGATGTCAAACAAACTGCGTCTGCTCCTCTCTCCTCCCTCCGGCGGAGCTGCGGACACGAAGGGGGTCTGTCTGAGTCCCCTGGCCCGGAGCAGCCCCCACTCTCTCCCCTCCGGAGGAGGTGCGGAGGTGTGTTTGTGTGTGTGTCTTCCTTCCCCGCGCTGCCTTCCTCCTCTCAGATGCCTGCTGGTGTTGGAAGCTGACGTTGCTGATGGCCTCTTCTGCCAGCAGTGACGTCACTTCCGTCACCATGCACTGCCAGGGAGTTTTTCTCATCTGATAGGTGCCGCTAAAGAAGTTTCACTTAAAAAAAACAAAAAACCCCGTTATCTGAAAAGTCATCATAATATTTAAGATAAGGGCAGAGGAATGCATACAATACGTTATATACTACTATTATTATACTATCGGGTTACCACTAAATAAATCCAATCACTTGCTAAGATATATACAGATGCATTGGCCGTTATTCGAACATATCACATGTTGTATACCTCGGAATACCCATATCATGGCGCGTCATTACCGCATTTTGACTCGTTTTTATCGAGTGCAGAAAATGGAATTTTAGTGTTCTGGTTTTTAAACACCTGCAAATTGACACAGTACTGTACTCATTACAATTCATTCATTTCTGCCAACGCGGAAACGTGAAGAATTGCACCCAAAGAAATCGGGATCCATGAAATTCAAACAAAGCAACCGCGTAATTGGCCGCGTGGAGTACAGCAGCGCACACGAAAACGGCTCTGTGATATATTCGAATAACGGCCGCTGCATCTGTATGTTAGACATTTTTTTTTAATTTTATGAATCTGGTTACAAGTCAAATGTGCTGTAGGAGTTCTGCTACTGGAGGCGGGTCATTTCAGTGGAAAACAGATATTAGTAAACTCACCATATTCATTCTCTATTAACAAAAGATGCCTATTTGCTTCAAGGCTGGGACCCCTTCAATGCTGGAAAAATAAAGTGGGTATGAGAAAGTGATGTAGTCCTAAGAAGCACATCTTAGTTATAAATAACTGCATTTTAAATTATTATTATTTTAAGAACAACTTCTAAAACTTCCTTCCTGCCTTCATTGACTGCAGCACATTGTTCTGCAATGTTATTTGCATCTATGGCAATTAAATAGACATTAATATAGGTGCACTTAAAAAATATACACACAGTACATACTGTACTTAAGGTAGAATGTTCTGTTATACAAAACAAGTCCTATTTTTAACAATTTGTTTTAAATAGGAGAAATACTGAAAAATAAAGGCATTAATTACATGCTTAGTCTCAGGTGAAGTAATGAGCCTCCTTTGATAGTGTAATTGGAACCCTGCAGTTTGAGGACTCCTGATTATCCTGGGATTGCAACAAACTTTAAAAAGCACTTAACACAATCACAGTAAAAAAATAAACTATACGTAACTGAAATGGTAAATGGGGGTAAACATAATAGCACTGCAATGTGGTTTCCTAATTTCAGATTTGAATTTGTATTGCATAGTGAAGTATTTTCTATTTCTTCAGAGTGCAGACACCCAGTTACCTAATATGACTGTCAGACTGCAATGCTGAATAGCGCCAAATAAAGAGTGGGGACTCATATTAAAGGCCCCCGTTCACAGTTTTGTGAATCCACACTACTTTTGCTTGTCAAGGTTTAACTCTATTGGAAGGAATGGAGTAAGGCGAAGACTGCTTCACAACCTATTCATATTTATTGTAGTAAATGGAGCCACTGAGGAAGACAGATACCGGTGAAATGCGTAGGGCTAGCCTTGTCTTTGCTAAATGAACCATCAAGGTGACTAACCAGCTCGAGTTCATCTCCCGAGCAGACTGACTGACACTGGATTTCACACAAAAGACGACCGAGCAACGGAATTCATCACACTTGCACTGCTGGAGACTATAAGCTCAAACCGCTTTTGATCCATGAACAGTTTAATGCCTAAAAATCCCATAGAAATAGCCTGAATACTGAGCATACCTTCATGTGAACAATATCACTGCCTATTCTCATTTAACACACTTGAAAATGGTCGCAAATTTGTGAGTGCAGCTGCCACCAGTTTATTGGTTTCTTCAATACTGTGATAAGCTGTGTTACACTATTTGTGTGTCATGTTCTCTTTTTCAAGTATCAATTGAGAGCTGCGCTCCTGTTCTGCTTAAAATATTAATTTTAGTGCCAGAGAATTAGTGCAACATCGCACAAAAATTGCAGACAATTAATTCCAGAGTTCTCACTATTTGCAATGCAGGTAACCATAAGCAAAAAAAAAAAAAATCTGTACAAGAAAATATAATTTGCATGTTTCCACATGAAAAGTATTCTGCTTTATGTGATTTTACTTAGGAAAGTGAGAGATCTATTCAACTATGTATTCAAAGAAGTAAAATATGTGTCAATTAGTTGCATATTTTTGCATTTATAGCTCTTATTTGAAAACACAAAGAGTTGCGTAGGTTGAGTCATGTAGGGTGGCATATAATGAGAGATTTTGTATTTTATTTGGAGACTCTCACTGTGTACAATACAAGCTCCTGGAAAAAAAATAATGCTTTTACTCTTAACCAAATGTAAGAGGTGAAAATCGGGAAGATTGACCTTTTTATTTATTGCTGTTTTTAAAGTTTTAAAGCAAAAGCTGCTGCTTACAAATATTTTGTCAAATTGAATTTGTCAAAATTTTTGCAGTATAGAGGTTTCAATTTCTCTAGTAAAGTGCAATGTGCCATCTCCTCTCAAAAAAGAGATGCATATTTGCTTCAAGGCTAAGACCAAGCAATATCCTACGTGTGTGTGTTTTTTTTTTTTTTTTAATAAATCAGTTCTGTACTATGAGAAAATACTTGTAGCATTTAAAACAACAAAAACAACCCTGAATGTCATTTTTAATGTATTATAATGTAACAAGCATTTTTTTGTTTCTGTAGCAACCATTTACAAAGTCACATCCCCTTCCTCATTTACAAAGTCAAATGCCTTTCCTCTTCTGAAACCGGCTCTGGCACACCCCTTTTTGGGTGAAGAGAAGGGAAGCAGGCACACGGGCTTATGCAAAACTATTTAATGTGCCACAAAAATATCCAACGCAGTGAGATTCTGCTGAAACGTTGGATATTTTTGAGGCACATTAAATAGTTTTGCATAAGCCTGTGTGCCTGCTTTCCCTGGGATGTCTGGACCTCCCTGCACCCAGTGCACCGGCAGATAAGTACCCCCTCCAGCACCATATTGCAGTGTGCATGTACTCCTCTCCATGACACCCCTTTTTGAGCCCTGCCCTCTCTCTAGCAGTGCACCAATTGTATCTAGTGACTGGCTGGTCCCATTAGCCTCCCCTCAGATTTTTCCATCTTTGGTCCTCTTCTGCTAAACTGACAGCCATTTAGTGAACCCCGAGCGAAAGCTTTGCCGATTGATCACAGGAGAACAGATCGATCAACAACTTGGCTAAATACTTTGTGTGGATTGTATTGATGCACATATTAAAGGGAAAACAATAAAATAACAAATGCAGCTTGGACTGCTGCTTATAACATGATTAAATGTGTTTAAGACTAACATAAATGTGTTACTCTTACATACCTTCTACGTGACAAGTACAACAAGCCAGCATTGTGATAATGACTCAAGCTGTTTTTCTTATTCTATCATACCAAAGTTGCTAAAGGCCAGCACATGGGAATTCAAAACCCATGTAATGTACTCTCTGTACTGTAGGTAATTGATGTTACTTTTATAACCACTATGATCTTGTTGTGTCTAGATTTATCCATTGACTATGAAACCTTAAACCTTATATAGCCAATTATATGTGAATTCCTCTACTGTATTTATACCTATGAACTCTGCTTCCATTCATGTTATCCTTGGAGTGAAGAAGTACTGGTATGGGACTTTCTTGTAGCATTTACTTTTCATTTGAAAATGCTATTAGATTTTTTTCCTTTTTGTTGATGAATCTATGGAGTTTCATTTGCAGTCAAGTAATGAAAAACACTTTACATCAGTTACTGCGTTGATATAGTCAATAGGGCTAGGCAGTTTGAATGTCTTTTGCATGTAACGATACATTCTAAATCACAAATAAAATGTCAAAGGATATGTTGCTAATTATAGATTATGGTATCAATGCTGATGAGGACAAAATAGTTAAAAGAGCTAAAAGAGCAGACTTTCCATTGTTCTACAGTGAAAATAATATGCCAGGCTCCCAGTTTGAATTTATTACAGTAAGAAGTCTTCCTAAAATGCTTATATTTTGAGAAACCACATATCTGTCACAAAAATAATTTCTACATAATTGAACACTGACACAAATCCAACATGGTGATATAGAAAGCTTCTTCAATATTTACTGAGTTGACATGACAAGTTAAAGCTACGCAAGAGCTCAGAAATAGAGCCAATCTATTAGGCAATGAATGGGAGATGGACCAAGTTTTACTGATGTGAATGCATCTTTCCATTTTGGTTTATTCAGTGTGTGCACTGCATTTTCTCATATTGCAAACATATTTCATATTTAACATTTTATGGAGTGGTCTTTTCTGTATTTAAATGTAAATAGTATATAGTAGATTCTAAGGCCCTTAATCTGTAAGGTGGGATAAACGCAGGTGACGTACTATTGCAGGAAAATACCCATTAGAGTCAATGGGATGTTTCATGCAATAGCACGTCACCTGCGCTTATCACACCTTACAGAATAAGGGCCTATGTGCTAAATAAGGATACCATGTCATAGCAGGGATTTAACATGTTTATAAACTCCAATGCAGAAAGTTTAGTGGTTGTATTATCTCACTAGCTCCTGGATATGTCATTATAGAAAAATATAAAGGTCTGAGTGTGAACTAAGATGTTAATCCACTGTATTAAAGCTGCAGTTCAAGCAATATCCTATATGTGTTTTTATTTTTAAATAAATCAGTTCTGTATGTAGCCCTATTTACCCCTGACTAAAGAGACTACCGGTACTGCCGTTACCTGTTGGCTCACAGAAGACCTAAGCCTCCACCTCTGGGAGTCTGGGGCAGTATATCGATTGCCTTTGTGCAGCGCCTCCACATGTGAGGGATCCCAGCATAGTGGGAGGAGCCACTCACAGGAACCAATAGTAATACACACACGTCTGTATATAATAACAACCTTTACTATACACCATAAACAGTACCCTGTACCACACAGTATAAGAACCCCAACTAAGTACCACCAATGAGTGTCCCCAAAGTTCATTAGGTGCTAGGCACCAATACCCAGATGTCCTTTTCCTCAATATCCAGGCCAACCCAAAAGTGTATGGAGTAGCGCTACCCCGTGAGTTGTGGTGCACTTTGTTGAGGTACGTGCTGAGTACTCCAGCACTCGGTGTGGCCGACTTAGTGATGAGGATCCGCTGATCCAGCGACATCGTCATCCGTGATGGCGATCCGCCTCCACATGGGGTGAATTCTCGTCGGATGGTATCACCATACAGAGTCTCTTTTGCTGAGGGTGGTCTGGTCCCGGACCACAGGCGCGGCATCTGCACGGTGCCCCTGACACAAAGCAGTAAAATGGGGCAGCGTCCCTCTCCAGGGGCCTTCCCTAAAGCAACCACAAACTCCCTTGAGTAGGGCCTATCTGGGACCTAAGGGAGTCTTATTGCCACTGACACTCAGATACTACCTTCCCATTGTCTGTTCTGGCTCCAACTGACACTCACGCTCTGAGTGCGCCAAATATAACAGCCTCCCCTCAGGAGATTCTAGCAGCCCTATTGGCTGCGCTGCGTGAATAATATGTCCCAAAGCATCTGGGAATGCAGTCCCCCTGCGGAGCCGATTGCAATATGGCCGCCACAACTACTAATGCCCTGCGCATACACACATCCGTACGGCGCATGTGTGGTCTTCACAGAGGCCGTCAGGATCCTGTCTCTCTCTGTGCATGCGTAAGCTGTGTCCCACGCATGCGTGAGATCAAACATGACGGTGCCCTATCAATGCGTCCGCCCCGGAACTCCAAACAACGGAGCTCTCTCTCCTCTCTCTGAACGCAGCCCCCACAGCAACCCAGCGCACCGGGGACCAGAGGGAGTCCCAATCGCCGCTGCAACCGCTCCGCCCCAAAGCCCATGAGGTGTCCCGATAGCCGTCCCCCCTCCCGCAGCCCGGAGGTAAGAGGGGGACATGGTTACATGTACTATGAGAAAATACTTGTAACATTTAAAAAATAAATACATTTTAAAGACATTTGACTGTTTCAATTGTAGGAAGCATTTTTGTTTCTATAGAAACCATTTACAAAGTCACAACCCTTTCAACTTCTGATAGGCTCTGGCTCTTGAGCCAAGCCCCCGCTCTAGTAGTGCACCAATTACTGCCTGGTCACATGATCTTCCACACAGAACTTTGCATTCTGGGTAATGTAGTCCACCAAGAACTGAATTAAATAACCCTGAGCAAAGCGATCGATTACAGGAGAACAGATTGATCTACATTTTAGCTAATCACTTGTCAGTGTGCAAATTATATTGATGCACATATTGAATGGAAAACAAAAATTAAAGCGGCAACTTGAACTGCTGCTTTAATAAACTCTCACTTTTTTGCAAGACCTATGAGTTCCTGATATTCGTCCACTCCCTTCTGGTCGACCCAGGCTGTATTTATTTATTTATTTATAAAATATTTTACCAGGAAGTAATACATTGAGAGTTACCTCTCGTTTTCAAGTATGTCCTGTATGTTGACTGAGGGCCTCATGCAGTAAGCGTTGATAAGGGAAATATGGCCATGTTATAGCCAAAATTGGGTTTGAGATTCAGTAAGCGCCGATAAGTGCTTCATATCGCCAGGTTTCGGAGCCGATAATTTGGTTATGGCCAGTCGCCTGCCGATAAGCCTGTTTTCGACACTGATCGCCACTTTTTTAAATCGGCTGGATTCAACAAAAAAAAACAGCTTATCGGGGCTGATCGGCACTACGAAATTGAGATGTTATGGCCGATTTCTCCCGC
Organism: Ascaphus truei; assembly: GCF_040206685.1. Lineage (NCBI taxonomy): Eukaryota > Metazoa > Chordata > Amphibia > Anura > Ascaphidae > Ascaphus > Ascaphus truei. The sequence continues at coordinate 326,377,727 of NC_134486.1, forward strand.
CAACTAAAGTTGGCATTTTGGACGGGAGAACGATCGCTAAGGCTGCCGGAACGGCACTTAGAAAAAAAAAATCTTCTGTACATCAATGGAAGTCAATGGAGCGGGGACGTATAACAGTATAGTACTGTTTACGTTTCATTGCTCACAATACAAGGGGGATTTGCATTACAGTGTGGGGGCATTCCCTGCATTGTGTCACAGCTGATGTGTCTTATTTGCATAACATTCGACTTTTACATGTTTTCAGCATTTGCGGGTCACATTACTCATCATGTGATGATGTGGCAAGGGAAAATACTATACTACACTCTTAAAGGAGAACCTCACATCATATCACACATTTTACTCAACTCAGCGACAATTATTTACATGATGTCACACATGTCACACATGTCACACATACACAGTATATTCATCTTCCTTTACATTACACAATGCTTGTAATGTGACAAGCATCTTTAATCGTTCATGTACATCTGTATTCTCATGTTTACATATACTTTTGGGTCCTCCCTATTTTCATGACGTCACTTATTGGACGCTCAATCACATTGCATGTTTACATTGTAACCGTTGCATTACAAGCACTTCAACCTAACTTATACACACATGTACAGTAATTCATCATTGGGACACCTTGTAAACTCATTCTATACCAACTATCCTCCTTACACAAATGCATGCATATGCACACGACTATTCATTGTTGCCAACATGTCACAATAACATGGATAATTACACATGTTACACAAAACTTTTCCCACGTCAATCTCAGCCTTTTTGTCTCATTACATGACTGACTCTTGCGTTCACAAGTGTTACATGCATTGCACATGCAACTATTTATTTGCAAGCAATCTTTGTACAAAGCTTCACGTCACATCATTGCCAAATATCATCATTCCCTGCAGAATACACACAACAAATACTTAGAACAACAAGTGCACACAGCTTGCCACAGAAGTACTTTATTATGTTAATGTAACACCTTGCATTTTACTATGTCACCTGACATCATCACATACCTATTTAAAGGACGCACATTACCTGCTCATTCACAGCTACTCATTTCAAAATGTTGCGAATGTTTAGGAGACGCAGGAACATTCTTTTCTATGACATGCTTGATGATCAAGAGAATCATATAGGGCAAGGTAGGGACACACCGAGGGACAGTGACAGTGACGCGGATACGACAGGGACAGGGAGAGGGACAGGCCGAGGGACAGGTAGAGGGACAGGAGATCAGAGGAGAAGACAGAGGAGACAACTTGTGCCTCGTCCGCGTCTGTACAGGGAGAGAACCCTGTTAGATGGGATGAGTGAGGAGGAGATTGTAAGTCGCTATCGTTTGAGTTCAGCAGCAATCTTAGCTCTTTATGAGGAGATAAGGGGGGATTTAGATTTTTTCACAGCCAGAGGTCGTGCAGTCCCTGGGCTTGTTAAAATGCTGTGCTCATTACATTATCTTGCTTCCGCGTCATACCAGACAACTGTGGGCATAGTGGGCGGGGTCTCGCAATCTACATTCTCGCGGGCCTTGACCCAGTTTCTCTATGCACTCAATAGACGCGCTAGGAATTATATTCATTTTCCTACAGAGGCGACAGAGTGGCTGGAAGTCAGGACTGGCTTTTATAATATAGCAGGGATACCATCTGTGCTGGGTGCAATCGATTGCACACATGTTGCTTTGATTGCACCTAGTCAGAGTGAGCATGTGTACCGCAATCGGAAGCACTACCATTCACTCAATGTACAGGTGGTATGTGATGCGACGATGAGGATAATGCATGTGGTACCCAAGTTCCCTGGTTCCAGTCACGATTCCTCTATCCTGAGGAACTCTTCAGTCTTCCATGCGTTCGAAGAGGGACATTTTGAACCTGGTTGGCTGCTGGGTGAGTACATATTTACATGTTCTAACACAAAACACATGTTGATTTAGGAATGTTGGCATTGTACAATTTGATCACTAATGTCAGCTTATGTGTGCTCCATTCATTATAGGTGACTCAGGATACGGAATTAGGCCGTGGCTCTTGACTCCGGTGCTAAACCCTCAAACTGAAGCAGAGGACAGGTACAATGCAGCCCATATATCTACAAGATCTGTTATAGAGAGGACATTTGGCCTACTCAAGACCAGGTTTAGGTGTCTGGACAGAACTGGTGGGGCTCTTCTATACAAGCCTCAAAAAGTGTCTGATATTATCCTTGCCTGTTGCATTTTGCACAATGTTGCACTCAGGCACAATGTACAGTCAGACCTAGCTGAGGCTTTGGTAGACGAGCATCCCACCCATGTAGCTGCTGAAAATGAACAAACAGCCAGTGGTGGCCAGACACGACAGAATCTCATCAATTCATTTTTTTCTTGTAAGTACAAACTCATATGTTCCTAGTACTACTTTTATAGTTTAATTATGTTATATTAACAATAATGTTTCTTTATATAACCTTCTGTTAGGACACAGATGAATATGGGTTGCACACCTTTCTTTTCTCTGCTGTGTGCACAAAGGGATGTGGCACCGGTATGTTATTGTTGCACAGGTTATATAATCCCTCTTCAATTGTACTTTAGTTGTGTGTATGTGAATACAACTTGGGTAACAAAGCAATAATATTTTAGCATTGTGTTATTCCTTATGCTAAGACAAAACACATATTATGCCCATAATCATTCATGCTTCTAGTATGCTTACATACAATGTTATTGGTGCAGTGTAACATGTACATCCAGATGATGTGTACACCAGGCTGATTTACATTTTGAATGTCATGAAATATACATGGTGTTGTACATTTAACACCAAATACACACTTTGCTGTGTTGTTTACGGTACTGAAGATGGCATGTCAATGTTTGCAATTTATATATTGTTCCTTTGCATTATAGGTATATCTCCAGTATGACTGATCATGGTATGTATATTTGCTGACATCTCTCATAAGATGTGGCTACCTCAATCTTCCTATAATTATTGGAACTAAAAACCCAACATATTGGTTTAAACACAAATGTTACATATATGTACTTTCTGTATCATGTATATGCATTTAGCTACTCTTGAGCTTTCATGTGCATTGTATTACAAAATGATTACTCACATTTCATCACATTTTATGTATGTTTCCTTATAATTTCCATTAATGTAATATAGAGGTGGTTGGAGAAAAGGGGATAACTGTACTTATTTGTTTACTTACGGGAGCACATTCATCACTAGCATAGACACACTTTTTAAGACAACTGTTTGTGTCTCTATCAATTGGTGTAGGATCCATGTATAACACCGACAAATGATAACACCAGCTTTATTATGGTAGCTTATATCATCATATTGACTATACTATGTATTTCTAAACGATTAATAAACACAGTAAACTATAGTTAGTTAGGTTAATGAAATATACACAGAAACGTACTTCATAACATGATGGTGATGTCATATTCAGAACATCATGCATTGGAGGGGACCATAACATCTGGCCAGTAACATTATTTGCTACAGTCCCAAACCATTTTATCTACATACCCATGTAACAAGAGATTTTAAAAATAAATGGCTACTTGGTTGTAAGTGTCCTTTACATTGGGAGAAGGAGTGGCTCACTGAGTAAAGACACACACTGGCACTGATAGTTTGAAGCAGGGGAGTCTGGTTCAATTCCCGGTGTGGGCTCCTTGTGACCTTGGCCAAGTCACTTTATCTCCCTGTGCCTCATGCGGCAAAAAAACATTTGTACGTTCCACGGGCCAGGGACCTCAGGCTGAAACATGTGTCTGTAAATCGCTGCGTACAACTAGCAGCCCTATACATGAACATGCTCATATTATTATTATTATTGTTACATAGTTTCGACAGTCATACGTTCCATTACATATTAGAATACACAAATGTGTTAGCAGAGTGGGAATGGTTGTTATATATAAAACACAGCATGTCATAAAATGTTAGTAGTCATTAAAGAACACTCAATAAAAATTCATGAGGCACTCTTTTGCAACATCATTATGTTAATTAAGTGCTTATGCAATATAGGCATAAGGGTATCACATTTTTAATTGTTTGTTAATAAGCGCTGCAAGCAATATAAAATTAGTTCCATATGTAGTATAGTAGTCGGTGGCTCCTCCTCACAATCATCTCATATAAAGGTAGACTCTTCTGAAATCATACATTGATCCGATTGTATCTTCCCCGACATCTCTGAAATACAGCAAACACATGATGGTCAAAGATGGCACCTTACTAGATATGCATCCGTGACAACGCGTTACGCAGCTCTATATGATTGTGTAGATACACACGTCACTCACTTATATGTTAGAAGTAAAACTGTTCATCAGTATGTAATGTTTCTTTAAATTTGTAGCAGGCATAACTATGTATAAGAAGTGAACGTTGCCTGTATACTGAAAGATGTGCGCGCACATCTTTGTGTGCGCACGCACTTCACGCTTGGCTCCACTAACTGTTAGCGCATGCGCAAAACAAAGCGTACGTTGTGCGTTCAATACATGTTGAAAATACCAGTAAACATAACATCTTTATTTCAAATACAATGAAGACGAAACTACATTCGTTCTAAACGAGTACATCTGTATTCTTTTTAAACAGACGTGTTTGAACAGAAAGCACGGCCGATAACACAATGCGCAAATGCAATACGTGTGACGTCATGTTAAGCCAGCGTGAAACGCACGCTAACACTCCTCCCACTCAATTAACATTCGGCTAACGCCCAGGGTACGCCTACAAACACTGAGCCGCACGCATCACACACTGCAGTTACCGTTACTATAACAAAACATGACAGCCAATAGGCTTTGAGGCGCGCACGTCGCTTGGGGGCGGGGCTTACATCAGTAATCCTTTTTAAGGACGCCTTGGCCCATGACAAGGGTCCCACGTCATACGTGGTGGACCCGGTTTTCAATGTTGTAGATGTTGCATGATAACAAAACAGGTATGTGTTAGAGTAATGGTAAAATGTTGCTAATATGTTTAAAGGGATAGGAAAGTACGTATATTTATTCCGTCAGCAATGTGTACTACTCTTTCAGGTCCTACTATATTGTATTAGGAAACAATTTGTTTGTGATCGCTACATGTTATGCAGTCTGCAATGTTACGCTGTATCCACGCATTGAAAGTGAAAATGGTGGTTACAAAAAAAAAAAAATTTAAACGCAGAGTCAACGCATAACGATTGTTATATTTACCATTCTTCTAGAATTAACTCTTCGCCTGGCTGCAACTGGTCGCTCCAGAAATGCAAGCCATTTTCATCCACGCTTAACCCAACCGCTGAATCCAGTATGGCACATATCTCCTCCAGGATGCGCTCATAGGAATCGCCACTGCTTTCTTCAAATAATTGGTCGGGAGGTAGGTTCATTTCTTCCGGTTCCCATTCCAATGCAATTTCAGCTGAAAGGCTTGGTACATAATCATAGTACTTTTGTTCTTGTACAATGTGGGTTTCAGGAATGGAGGCTGCAGATATTGCAGCACGTATCGATTCAAACGGATCAGTAGTAGCGGATACATTGCTATTGCCATTAGGAATAAATATGCCTTTCACGACAATATAAGTGCCGTCTTTCAGGATAAATTGTTTTTCCGGGGCAATCTTCCAGAAACCATAGGTGTGTTGTAGCTTATCCTGGTCACGTTCAAAAAAGTCATTACTTGATAAAGTGAATCTTATTGAGGAATTAAAATTCCGTGCATGCTTACGGTCTTGGTAATAAGGATATTTTGCTCGAATGAAATCATCGATTTGGCGTGTGCTTGCTTTCTGTCCGCGACTGTTCAAGATGGCTTCACAGATCATGTACTTATACCCTAAAAGGGGATTAATATTGTTAACGAATTCATCAGCCATGTCTGAGTAGCACAAAAGCTGTGTGCAGGTCTGTGTTATTTGCTCATCAAAATGAATGTGCTGAATGGCTAACAAACTCCTGTTTTTCCTTGTCAAGGTCAACAAAAGTAACTACTTTGACTCCTTATTTCAAACGCCAATTGGATTTGGTTGTCTAATTGGGTTAACAGTTGTGGTTCGTGATATGGGACTGTGGGAGAAACATTTCTCCTTCTTTTATCTCGTTTGTGAAAAACATCCCTAGACTGTGAATGCGTTCACATAGTGTTTTTTTGAAAACTAACAAAGGCCAGTGTGTGAAAATATTTCTTAGCCAGGCATATCAGTAAAAACACACCTGCAAAAAGAAATGTTTTTTCCCCGCTTACATTTCTGTGTGTATGTGAAAGTCTGGTTAACTCCCTGTCTGCATGAGTTTAAATACGTGTGTATATATATATATATATATATATATATATATATATATATAAATATATCTCTTATAAAAATATATATATATTTATATATAATATTTTTTTTTTTTTTATATTGCAGGAGTACACACAACATTGATGGCATTAAGTATACCTTGTATGAAACCTATTTAAATGGTGAGAAACATGATTGAATTAAGTAATAAACATTTGTTTAAGCACAATACTGTTAGAGACTCATACTTAGGATATTTCTCAAACATTAGGCCTGTATTATTAAAATAGTGTGCTTTCACAAGGAAGCATGAAGTGTATTAGTTTGTGTATACCAGTTTATATAGTACTATATATATATATATATATATATATATATATATATATATATATATATATATATATATATATATACACACACACATATATACATATATATATATATATACACATATATATATATATACACATATATACATATATATATATACACATATATACATATATATATACACATATATACATATATATATATACACATATATACATATATATATATATATACACACACTCACACTCACACTCACTCAGTGTGTGTGTGTGTGTGTGTGTGTATATATATTATTATACATTCTGAGATGTTATAGAAACGAACACACAACTGATTAAAGGACAAAATTACAATGGCCAAGCAAGGCAAAGGTAAGTAATAATTTACACATAATCCTGCTGTACACGTACAAGAAAGATGTTTGCACTTACTTAGGTGTTTTAATAATTGCATGTGACTAATATGCATATGCAATTCTTACATCAATTAACACACCCAAATGCAATGTTTTGCTGCAAAGTCAATGGCAGCTTCTCTAAACTTAGCAACTGGCTCCTGGTGGACCATTACTGAACAGACGATTACAACATAAATATTTATAACACAATTAATTATGAGTGTTAACATTTCCAAACCTTCACGTGTACAAGAACATAGTTGAAAGTTTGGAAACAACACAGTCTTCAGCATACATACAATAGTAATTAGATAATATGAAGTCAACAAAACAAGGCCAAACACATATTTTCTGAATTATAACATTTATTTTTTTTGTTCCTTTTGCGAGCGAGTAACAGGCCTGCTTGTTGTCTCTTGAATTTTCCTTTTTCTTTTGCCACCAACTTTAGGCACAACAGAGCCACTTTGAGTGGCCTCTGGCACTTCACGGGCAGGGCTTGTGGCCAGTGACTGTTCACCTACAGGGCTTGTGGCCAGTGACTCACCTACAGGGCTTGTGGGCAGTGATTCACCTACAGGGCTTGTGGCCAGTGACTCACCTACAGGGCTTGTGGGCAGTGATTCACCTACAGGGCTTGTGGCCAGTGACTCACCTACAGGGCTTGTGGGCAGTGATTCACCTACAGGGCTTGTGGCCAGTGACTCACCTACAGGGCTTGTGGGCAGTGATTCACCTACAGGGCTTTTGGGCAGCGACTCACCTACAGGGCTTTTGGGTAGTGACTGTTCACGGACAGGGCTTGTGCCCAGTGACACATGTGAGCAAGTTGGTAGACACTGCACAAGTGATGGTTGGTCTGTTTCATGTGTGTCTTTTGTTGTTTTTGACCAAAAACTGGTCAGTAGTAACTGCTTGTATTTTGTTTTTGTGGGCTCCTTTGTAGGTGTCAGCTGCTGATTTTGTACAGATGGCAGTGGTAGTATGTCGTCAGGAACCTGCACAGCAATGTCTGCTACTTGACCGGTAACATTTGGGCCTGGTGAATGAATATCAGATGAATGTGGTGAAAACTGACCTGCATGAACAGATCCTGGCTGGGAGGTGTTGAATTGTGGTACATTAGTCATTCTCCAGTAATTAGCTTGTGTTTGCTGAACAACTAATGCTTCGAATGAGGTGTTGATTTTTTGCAACTGTTTAGGCACTTCAATGAAGACTCTGTGGAGATGTGCCAATTGTGATACTGTTTCTTCCTGCAGTCCAATCATCCTTTCCAGCACTGTCATCATGTCTGAATGGCGACGATTTTCTGCGTCCACTATTTTTCCCTCTGAAGCTACAATTGCATCGTATGTGGAAGTTGATGGACGATTTGGCGGTACAACAGTTTCTATTGGCACCTCTTCATGGTCACATGATTGTATTTCAGTCTCTTCTGTGGCGTCATCCTCATCATACTCATCATCCTCATCACCATGATGTTCTAAAAAGAAATGTACACATTATTAAATGGCATGTTAATGTATGCTGTGTTACTATGTAATTGTACTGTGTCCTAAGTAACACCTAACATGTTAGCATACGTTTTATAACCTCATTAAAAACTACCTTGACTTACGAATAATGTTTGGACTCAGTATGAAATATGAATGAATGAAAAGTTGCTCTAAACTCAGAAGTCCTACATGATAATTAACATCACTAACACAATACATGTTGCCTTACACTTAATTTTCACTGACACTAAGTAATCCTATTTAAAGAAGATGTGCAAAACAAATAATGCACATGACAACATAACATATAGAAGAGCACATATTATATGGCCAGCAAATGATACACTCACCTTCTAGTAGTGTTGAGCTGGCTGACCCAGGTGAAGACACTTGTTCCATCTCAGGTGACACATGTCCTCCAGGGGCAACTATATATAACAATAACATAAGTTTTACATTTACATGTGTAAATATTGAACAAACACTTATTGTATGTTCTGTATTTATGATTAACTAACAACATCAGTTCCTTAACCGAAAATGTGTGTGTGAAAGTGAACATAAATAGTTGTAATAACAATGTACATGCCTGTGTACTTAGAAGTTTTGAGTTCCCTAACATACAACATACTATGTTTCTGCAGTAATGCGTGAGGATAAATAGATTAAATGAGTACATAAAAATCATATGTTGTGTAGTGATATCAGTATCATAATGTACATAACTATCATGAGATGACCATTCACAATGGTTATCATGAAGGTGGTCATATTGCAAAAAGTGTTGTTTTTGGTAGAGGATATGTGTGGTACATTAATCGAAGATGTGGCACACCTGAATGTGGCTGTGACTCAACAAGACAACACATGCAGTGTGTGATAATGTGTCTTTCATAGTAGTTCAACTATAGATATGAGTGAACTAATGTGTGACGTACGCTTTGATAAGTAATGAGTTGTTGGGGCATTTAGTAGCTAGAGTTAAGCTTTCAAATGAGTGTGATTAACTTCAGTTGTGCTATTCAGGTTGTAAGAAAGGTATTCCCTTCCCCAAAAAGCCTAATCAGCCACACCTTTCAATGACTTGAAACAGGTGCAAATGGTGTGAACTAAGTTGACCGTGAAATGAGGCTGTAATTAGTGTGTGTGCTGAACCCCACCCCCTCTGTTGAAGTGTATGCTGTGATGAGATATTAATTGCAGCTGCTTTAACACAATGGTAGATGAGCTAAGTAGTCATCTGCAGTGTTTAAGTTATGAAAACAATGACATAACATATGATACGTGTGCCTCATTATGCTGTCTGTATATGACATAAAGCAAAAATGGACCTTTTCTTAAGCAACTATAGATGTGTTAGTGCCAGTGATGTTTGTAGGCCGTTACATGCAATTTCTTTGATGCATGCTTAAAATAGGCAGTAATGTCATGTTTGTCGGAGTAAAATCAATAAAATACACAATAATATGATACATATTTCTGTTCTGTACCTGTAGCTACTAATAATTTCTCATGAACATGTGTTACACGTGTACTACCCTGTTGTTCCCCATCTTCGCCCACCATCAATTGCTTCCACTGCAGCTATGCATTTTGGGAATTCACATGTAAATGAGCACGCAATGGCACGTGCTATATTAGTTACTGCTTTTAGTAGGACTACTACATATATGTCTATTTTGAGATATATATATACAGAATCAGACATATACATATATAGATGCAGGTATGCTTATATTGTGAAGACAGTATAAAAAGCAGTGTAACTATGCAAAATAACTGTAAGCAACGACACGCCTAGTACAGTAATATTTATCACCTGCTGGAAATTGTGACGGATAAATTCCAATGTCACGGTCACCAGCCAAGCCTTCCACGACGACGGTAAGTAATTTTGGCCGAAGCAGCTCCTCCAATGGAGTCAATATGAGACGTTGTGGTGTGGGCCCACCTCCAGTGCCAGTAGCATGCACGCGTTGGTCTTGTATTTTCTTTTTCAATTTGGACCTAATATCATCAAATCTTTTCCGACAATGATACTTGTCCCTGACACGATTCCCACAGGCATTGACACCAATGACTATTGTGTCCCACATTTCTTTTTTGCTTGCTGCACTTGTCCGCCCTTGAAAAACATATAAAAGATATGAGGTAAATGAATAATAATATAAGCACCAGTTTCCTACACTGCTAGCTGTTCCAAGTGATAGCAAACATGCTGTTTTATGTGTAATATGTGCAGCACATGAGCATTCACTACTAAACCTATACATGTAAGCAAGGTTGCATTCATATTGTATGCAGTTCTGGCAAATTGACCGCCTGTGTTTATTTGTCCTTGTAAGGCATGATAAAAAGCTGTGTTTCCACACTAATGAACATAGAAAGATATTGTGTACCCATATTTGCATATGAACAAAACTCAGATGACCTAGGATCACATGTATTTGAATAATAAATGTAAAGTTACACTTACCTACTAAATGTCCATATATACTGTCATAGTGCTCCAGAATGCCAGTGACAAGAGCCCTATTTTCCTGGTCATTGAAGCGAGGATTACGTGGCTTCTCCACACGTTTTTTCCGAGCAGGTTTAGGGTCAGAGCTTGGCTGGTGCTGACTGGACTCTCCTTCTTCCAATGGAAGAGCCTCCAAAAGCTGGCCACCAGCAAGCACGCCACCACCATCCACCCCATCAGCAACTGCGCCACCAGCAGCACTCCCAGCACCAGCACTCCCACTCCTAGCACCAGCACTCCCACTCCTAGCACCAGCACTCACACTCCTAGCACCAGCACTCACACTCCTAGCACCAGCACTCCCACTCCTAGCACCAGCACTCCCACTCCCAGCAACAGCACTCCCACTCCCAGCAACAGCACTCCCACTCCCAGCAACAGCACTCCCACTCCCAGCAACAGCACTCCCATTCCCAGCAACAGCACTCCCATTCCCAGCAACAGCACTCCCACTCCCAGCAACAGCACTCCCACTCCCAGCAACAGCACTCCCACTCCCAGCAACAGCACTCCCACTCCCAGCAACACCACTCGGTGCACCAGCAACATCACTCCCCTGAACAGTACGTTCACTCCGACGCGTACTCCCACGAGTAGCACTCCCACTCCCACCAGCATCACTCTTCCCACGCTTTGCGGGCATACTTCCAGCACTCACAAAAAACAGACAATAAATGTACAGGCAATCACACGACCCACTTCCACATATAAAACAAGACAAAGATGTAAACAAAACAACAAAGGACAAAGCTCACCCAATACACAACAAGTCTCTCAGTCAATATGCAAATGTTCAATCGTCCAGCTCTGTGCGTCTCTCTCTCTCTCTCACTCCCAACAACACAGAGAATGATTAGCAGTACACGTTGCCTTTAAATATGGCGCGCAATCAAAAACATGCTTGTTTCGCCTGATTCAGCAAGATTTGTGATTGTGCAACCTAACAGCACCCCGCCACGCACGCCGATACACCTGTGTGTGATCGGCTCATCATCGTGAGAGTGGGCGGATTTGTTTTCGGGTTGATTTTGAATGTATTCGGCACTTACTGCATACGGAGAGGGAAAAACGCCAATAACATGACTAATCGATAAGCTTGCCGATTTCACATAATCGTCGCTTACTGCATGAGGCCCTAAATGTGAGTGCCTGACACCAAACCTTTGTATTATATAAAAGTAGCCAATGCTTTCCTAACACCAATTACTCTAATTGTATTATAGTGCATATTTGGAGGAAGGCAGTGATTACTGTACATCATTTATAATTTGAATTATTCAATTTCATTTCCAGCACTAGCTATTTAGTAGCTAATCCTACAGTATATGTTATACATTTGATTTACTGGTTTTGTTACCATTCATCTTTGTAACTTTGATGCCAATTGATATTTATGGTAACAAGTTTATCCAAGCGTACGGTCTATAGTCTTATAATAATTTTTTTAATAGCAGTGACCCATTGATCATCCTAAAAGAAAATGTCAAATGAACATTACATTTATTTTGTGTGTATTGCTAGTTATGAACTGGTCAAGCTCTGGAGGCCAAGCAGAACCAAAGATCAGCACTGCCATGCTCTACATGAAGACATAGTTATGTGAACACAGATTTTTCTTTATTTGGTGGTTGAAGTGTCTATGTTTTGTGTTGTCTGAAACGATTTTGTGTGCTATGCATAAAGAAACCTTCATTAATGCCATCTAGCTGGTCAATTATTTAATAATCTGTCTTATTGTGTCTGTGTCAAATGTGACAAATTGGTTTTAAAGTCTATGCAAAATTCTTATGCTCTGCCAGCTCCGACTTGGTGTTTTTCTTGCTGAATGTAAATTTTCTGCTAACCATCATACAGCTTCATAAAACCACTTCTCATAGAACCCTGGAAAAGCTGCCACAGTTCTAAAATGGTATAAAATTGGTATTAAAAGATGCATATCATACAGTAAATCATTATTTTAAATGCATCACATAGTGCTGAAAATTTCTGTCTAAGAATATGATATAAGACTCTATGGAGTAAATCCACAGAAGGCCGTCATTTTTGTGCTAATTACAATCGTTAACAAAACTGGGAAGAGAGGTTATTTTTCTTCCTTTAATGGCTATCGCCAAAGCAAATGAGATGAAAAAATAACATCTGTTAGTATAAAATAAAAGTAGCTTCACTATTAACGGTGATTTTTATTTCCCAGAGACGCGTTCTCAAATACATTGCTCATGCGCATTGGCCAAACTTTAATGCACGTTAATAATGCCTTACTCATGTGCGTTACCTAAAGCTAATGTAAATCTTGCTATAATATTGAGAAATGTTAGACTTCTTAACATTTTCCATTATTTATGGTGTCCCTCCTTCATTTGTTTTAATTGTAAATTAATAAAAAATTAAATATGAATTATGATTGTTGAGGTATGTATGGATATATATTATTGTACACATACTTAATACAGTCATTATTACCTTATATACCATATTAGTTCACACAAACATATCACTTGAATCACTAAAAAGCATGCTACAGTTTATGATGTGTTTCAGACATTTATATGATTCATAATATATAGCTTTGTATGACACTTTTAACTTTTTGGAATGAACGGGTTAAGTCCTATACTCCATACATTGCTTTTAGGCTATTCCCAGAAATAACTGGTGATAATCAGGGTCTGGATGTTGGCAACGCCAGCTTTTGGTAGGTCTAAAATATTGTTGTAAGAGACCCTGTATGGTGATATTATCCATGCCGGATTTCACCCCACGTGGAGGCGAAAGCCATCGCGGACGACGACAACGTTGGATCAGACGGATCCGCTTGTTAATCTGCATTACCCAGGTGCTGGAGCCCCGAGCAGGTACCCAACTAAGTGCACCAACACTTCACAGAACAGCGCTATCGCCTCCATTTTTGGTGTGGGTCCGGACATTGGGGGAAAAGGACATCAGTGTATTGGTGCCAAGCATCCTGTGTACTTTGGGGACACTCATTGGGGATATGGGGCTGGGCCTATTTTTCTGTGTAGTACAGGGTACTGTTATAGTGTGTACAGTAAAGGTTATTACATACCTGAGTGTGTGTATTATTGGTATTGTTCCTGTAAGGGGCTTATCTCACCCCGTTGGGATCCCTTGCAGGTGGAGGCGCTGCACCGAGACGAACCAGGATCACCCCAGGCTCCCAGTGGCAGAGGCTCAGGCCTGCTGGTTGCCAAACAGGTCATAGCAGCATTGGTAGTTCCTTCCCTGGTACAAGTTTATCAAGGAAAAATTCCTATTGATTTAATTGGGATTTTGTTCTTTGATACATCTGGTGCCGTTTTTTTGCCACAACACTGCACCACTTTTGTCTTGATACATAAGTGCCACTGAGATTAAGGCATCTGGCTGCCAACCAGGATGAGATTATTGTGTGACAGTTGGAGGCCTGAAAGACCAAGACTGTACTGCAGATGTGATGTTCAGTGTGGATAGACACAGTTGTAACTAGGGAATATGATATTGTAAAATAATACAATAACATTATGATATTGATATCATATACTGTATATTAGCGAATCTCTTATTAATGCATGTCATTCTAACCTTGGCAGCTAAATTTACAAGACTTCGAATTTAGATTCTCATTGATAGATTTTTTTAAATCTTGTATAGCATGTTTGGTCATTTATTATGTACGGTAATAAAAAAATGTAAAAAAGAAACTTTGCCTGAGATTTAACCCTCAAAATGGGTTATGTGTGACCCTGTCAGATTAATTCAATAATTTTACCCATATTGGATGTACATTGGGGGCTCTCTGTCCCCTTTGAGATGTGAAAATTTTTCTGCTATCCTGGTATTTTTGGGGGCGCGCATGCGGTTGCAGAGGCCCCACGCTCTTCCCCGAGGGATTTCAATTAAATGCCAGGGGATCGCGTGAGGCCTCTGCAACTCACTTACCGGGGTTCAGACGCGTTGCTCTGAAGCGACGCCATGCGGACTGACATCACATCCGTCTCCATGGCAATGGGGTCACGTGACACCACATCACATGACCCCACTGCATCATTTGACGGCGCCATACCAGGTAGGGGTTCGCGAGAACGAGGGGGAGCAGGCAAGGGGGTGCAGCTCCAAAAGTGTGCGCTCCCTGCTCTAGTTGAGAAATAAATAGAAATTGCATTTACCGTGTTTTATTAACTTATACCAGTAATTAACCTGTAATTAACTGGGATTTGTTTTTGTTTTTGCAAACCAACACTTTTCACTTAAGAACTACAGATGTGTAGCTCTATCTCTTTTTATTCCTAAAGCATTAATTATAAACCTGTATGATACTGAAATCCAAAAGAGACCACCCCACCCCTCCCCCCACCCCTTTTTAACTGAATCATTCATCGTGCCATTGGACCCGATACAACTACTGTACTATTTTAAAAGCACATCCAATGTATTTATTGTAATTAATTCATTGGAACTTCCCTCTTCAGGATGCAAAAAGGACCCCAAGAAAATCAGCATCCCTGCTATTTGCATTTTTGTCTATTTGACAAGTGTACTGATATGGATATATGCCAAGCAATAGTTCAGAAGAGCTGCTCACTCAAAGAAGCACTGCTGTAAACTAT
Source organism: Ascaphus truei (assembly GCF_040206685.1). Classification (NCBI taxonomy): domain Eukaryota; kingdom Metazoa; phylum Chordata; class Amphibia; order Anura; family Ascaphidae; genus Ascaphus; species Ascaphus truei. The sequence goes on from NC_134486.1 coordinate 326,393,387, forward strand.
TACATGACACATATTTACGCAAAGGTTGAACTGCTGGGTTTGTGTAATGAGAAAACAACCTTTATTTGATTTAGTGTAGTTTATCTGTCAGGAGGAGCAAAAAAAGAATAGAACATAATTTGGCTGAAATGGTAAGAAAACTCTTGATACAAGACTTCCTATGTAGTCAAGTGTCGGGCAGAAAGAACAATCATCTTCTGTGAACTAAAAACACTAGATTTGGAATTGCTTAAAAAGCAGCGCATACAGTGTAATATGTCTTATACATAAAAACATTCAAATACAATGGAATTGGTTAGTGCCCCCCATTCATTTAAACTAACCTACCCCACCTAACAAACTAACAACTTGACGCAGCGATCTGTGCAATACAGAACATCCATCTTTGAATTGATATTATATAAGATTTAGAGAGGGAATATTTTATCCTATGCTCAATGCATCCATGGGCTGGTAAATAATGGATTAGTATTTCTAGGTTTCAAAGCATTTTCAGAGTGCCTATGTACAGGTATGTTATAATCAATAGTCTTTTATGAGGTAGTAGCTACTAATAATGAAAAAGTTATGCTGCACTTGTGAAGTAAGGTGAGGCCCCGCTCACACAACGCGCTACACAATGTGCGCACATTCGTCACAGACTCCTGGCGGCCAATGTAGTGTTTATTATTAAAACTACCATTGGCTGCAAAGTACGGCGTTGACGCTGCTTCAGTAGCTGGAGTCTTTTGAAACTGATCTCTGGCTGCAGCAGCGTGACGTCAATTTCAGAAGCCAATCGCTGTCCAGACCTTTACATTGATTGGCTGCTGAAATTGACCAGAGACTCGGCAGTTCTGGGCAGTTAATTCGGAGGGTAGGGTCATTCATACATGTGTGAATTTGTGTCATGTTAACAGCACTTCCGTCACTCACTACCAGTTTGCCAGCCCACAGGGGAGGGTGAAAGACACAATGACGTTCCACTGCAGTAGGTTTATTAACTCCAGATCGATAGGCAGAACTAAGGAAAATGCACAGCTGTGTCTGTTCTTCTCATACATGTTGTAACTTGTACCACCCTTTAGCTACATTTTTGATCAGAGGTTTTTGTCCAGGAAATGTTATTTCTTGACCAAGAATTTTAGGATTGGAATCTTTACTTGTAAGTGGAAACACCGCCCAGCTCCCTGCTCCAGCCCAGTGTGGAATGGAAGATGACTGGCTCTTTAAAGACACACACACACACATCCTGGATGTCGCCTTGTGTCGGATCATTCCATCTGCTGGGGATGATCGCACATCACCCAGCAGACGGAGTTGCGCGCATGCAGCATCGCAAAGCCCCCTGTGTGAACGCAATCTAAGAAAGAAGAGTCTTCTAGCACACCTTAATATGTAAAGTGATAAAGAGATATCTCCCAAGTATTTGCCCAAAGAAAACCATTAACACTGTTTCTCCTGTGTAGTACACTCTGTGACACACATATCAGAAGATGAGATAGAACATTAAAAAAAATACACAAAGGCAAATAGATTATCTAACAAAGAGATGTAAGGATAAATATAATTTTATTTTAAACACCACACAAGTTAAGATTAGTATTGGACATTCAAAATAAAGTGTGATGCACAATGAGTGCCTCTGTTTCATGTACACAATAATATACATGAAAATAACAAAAGGTCCCTGTGCGCACACTTGCGACGCTGCTCCAGGAAAGTGTCCAATAATGTCAAAGTTCACCCCTTGTAGCTGTTGTCTTAGTGGGTGATCCGTTTGCCAGCAACAAAATCCCAATGAATCTCCAAGTAAGAAAAAATAAAAAGACAAAGTGCACCCGGGGTAAATATTAAGAGCAATATATTTCAGTAACACATGTAGCATCTGTAACTTACAATTCACGAAAAGACCATGAGGTTTGTTGTAGTTAGAAATAAGAGGACATACTGTAGATGGAATTCAGCCAGGGTTGAGTGCACCGGATCCCCGAACCCACTAGCTGGAACTATTCTAGAAGTGTCCATGTGCACCAACATAATAACAACACCTCATTGCTACCCTATGTTATTACATTGGTGCACATGGAAGCTCATTGTCTTTTATCTATACAAAATGTTTCAGTTGGGGTACAGAAGGAAGAAATAGGAGGGATACAACAGCGATAAGGGTGCATATGAGCTCATTGCCTTTGCATTTGAGTGCATTGCCTTTTAATGAATTGTAAGATATAAAGGCTACATGTGCTGCAGAAATATATTGTTCTTAATACTTGCCTCTTGTGTGTTGTCTTTTCATTTGTTCTATTTTTCCCCATTAATATACATGTATGATTCCTTTGTACAATGTTTTATCGTTACAGTTTTGTGAGCGCAATCTTCTAGACCTGCCTTCTACTGCTACATTAGTGTATGAAACCCAATGTCATTTTAAATATTTATATTTTATCAAATGCATGAAAAGGGACAATTCATAATGATATAAAGAAATAATTAATAACCTTATTTTACAT